>NW_028128622.1:0-216459 GCF_965231255.1 Vanellus vanellus | reverse complement strand
TTCCAGGAGGCAGTGAGGACCAGCATCACTTTTCCCCGCTGGCACCTTTGCTGTGGCAGCAAAACCTGGACTTTTGTCTTTTTTGCTCCAAACAGCGCTGAAAGTGAAAAAAGGTGCTTTTGAGGCTAGAGTTAGCAGGAAAGCAGAGAGGGCCAAATTGTCTGGGGCATTTGAAGGTGTTCCAGGAGGCAGTGAGGACCAGCATCACTTTTCCCCGCTGGCACCTTTGCTGTGGCAGCAAAAGCTGGACGTTTTTATTTTTTGCTCCAAACAGCGCCGAAAGTGAAAAAAGGTGCTTTTGAGGCTAGAGTGCGCAGGAAAGAAGAGAGGGCCAAATTGTCTGGGGCATTTGAAGGGGTTCCAGGAGGCAGTGAGGACCAGCATCACTTTTCCCCGCTGGCACGTTTGCTGTGGCAGCAAAACCCGGACGTCTGTCTTTTTTGCTCCAAACAGCGCCGAAAGCGAAAACAGGTGCTTTCAAGGATGGAGTCTGCAGGAAAGCAGAGAGGGCCAAATTGTCTGGGGCATTTGAAGGGGTTCCAGGAGGCAGTGAGGACCAGCATCACTTTTCCCCGCTGGCACCTTTGCTGTGGCAGCAAAACCTGGACGTTTGTGTTTTTTTTTCTCCCGAGGCCGCCGAAAGTGAAAAAAGGTGTTTTGAGGATAGAGTCTGCAGAAAAGCAGAGAGGGCCAAATTGTCTGGGGCATTTGAAGGGGTTCCAGGAGGCAGTGAGGACGAGCATCACTTTTCCCCGCTGGCACCTTTGCTGTGGCAGCAAAAGCTGGACGTTTGTTTTTTTTCCTCCGGGGGGCGTTCAAAGTGAAAAAAGGTGCTTTTAAGGCTAGAGTGCGCAGGAAAGCAGAGAGGGCCAAATTGTCTGGGGCATTTGAAGGTGTTCCAGGAGGCAGTGAGGACCAGCATCACTTTTCCCTGCTGGCACCTTTGCTGTGGCAGCAAAACCTGGACTTTTGTCTTTTTTGCTCCAAACAGCGCTGAAAGTGAAAAAAGGTGCTTTTGAGGCTAGAGTTAGCAGGAAAGCAGAGAGGGCCAAATTGTCTGGGGCATTTGAAGGTGTTCCAGGAGGCAGTGAGGACCAGCATCACTTTTCCCCGCTGGCACCTTTGCTGTGGCAGCAAAAGCTGGACGTTTTTATTTTTTGCTCCAAACAGCGCCGAAAGTGAAAAAAGGTGCTTTTGAGGCTAGAGTGCGCAGGAAAGCAGAGAGGGCCAAATTGCCTAGGGCATTTGAAGGGGTTCCAGGAGGCAGTGAGGACCAGCATCACTTTTCCCCGCTGGCACCTTTGCTGTGGCAGCAAAACCTGGACGTTTGTGTTTTTTTTTTCTCCCGAGGCCGCCGAAAGTGAAAAAAAGTGTTTTGAGGATAGAGTCTGCAGAAAAGCAGAGAGGGCCAAATTGTCTGGGGCATTTGAAGGGGTTCCAGGAGGCAGTGAGGACCAGCATCACTTTTCCCCGCTGGCACCTTTGCTGTGGCAGCAAAACCTGGACTTTTGTCTTTTTTGCTCCAAACAGCGTTGAAAGTGAAAAACAGTGCTTTTGAGGCTAGAGTTAGCAGGAAAGCAGAGAGGGCCAAATTGTCTGGGGCATTTGAAGGTGTTCCAGGAGGCAGTGAGGACCAGCATCACTTTTCCCCGCTGGCACCTTTGCTGTGGCAGCAAAAGCTGGACGTTTGTCTTTTTTTCATCAAACAGCGCCGAAAGTGAAAAAAGGTGCTTTTGAGGGTAGAGTCCGCAGGAAAGCAGAGAGGGCCAAATTGTCTGGGGCATTTGAAGGGGTTCCAGGAGGCAGTGAGGACCAGCATCACTTTTCCCCGCTGGCACCTTTGCTGTGGCAGCAAAACCTGGATGTTTGTCTTTTTTCCTCCGGAGGGCGCCGAAAGTCAAAAAAGGTGCTTTTGAGGCTAGAGTCCGCAGGAAAGCAGAGAGGGCCAAATTGTCTGGGGCATTTGAAGGTGTTCCAGGAGGCAGTGAGGACCAGCATCACTTTTCCCCGCTGGCACCTTTGCTGTGGCAGCAAAACCCAGACGTTTGTCTTTTTTGCTCCAAACAGCGCCGAAAGTGAAAAAAGGTGTTTTGAGGATATAGTCTGCAGAAAAGCAGAGAGGGCCAAATTGTCTGGGGCATTTGAAGGGGTTCCAGGAGGCAGTGAGGACGAGCATCACTTTTCCCCGCTGGCACCTTTGCTGTGGCAGCAAAAGCTGGACGTTTGTTTTTTTTCCTCCGGGGGGCGTTCAAAGTGAAAAAAGGTGCTTTTAAGGCTAGAGTGCGCAGGAAACCAGAGAGGGCCAAATTGTGTGGGGCATTTGAAGGGGTTCCAGGAGGCAGTGAGGACCAGCATCACTTTTCCCCCCTGGCACCTTTGCTGTGGCAGCAAAACCTGGAATTTTGTCTTTTTTGCTCCAAACAGCGCTGAAAGTGAAAAAAGGTGCTTTTGAGGCTAGAGTGCGCAGGAAAGCAGAGAGGGCCAAATTGTCTGGGGCATTTGAAGGTGTTCCAGGAGGCAGTGAGGACCAGCATCACTTTTCCCCGCTGGCACCTTTGCTGTGGCAGCAAAAGCTGGACGTTTTTATTTTTTGCTCCAAACAGCGCCGAAAGTGAAAAAAGGTGCTTTTGAGGCTAGAGTGCGCAGGAAAGCAGAGAGGGCCAAATTGTCTGGGGCATTTGAAGGGGTTCCAGGAGGCAGTGAGGACCAGCATCACTTTTCCCCGCTAGCACCTTTGCTGTGGCAGCAAAAGCTGGACGTTTGTCTTTTTTGCTCCAAACAGCGCCGAAAGTGAAAAAAGGTGCTTTTGAGGATAGAGTCCGCAGGAAAGCAGAGAGGGCCAAATTGCCTAGGGCATTTGAAGGGGTTCCAGGAGGCAGTGAGGACCAGCATCACTTTTCCCCGCTGGCACCTTTGCTGTGGCAGCAAAACCTGGACGTTTGTGTTTTTTTTTTCTCCCGAGGCCGCCGAAAGTGAAAAAAGGTGTTTTGAGGATAGAGTCTGCAGAAAAGCAGAGAGGGCCAAATTGTCTGGTGCATTTGAAGGGGTTCCAGGAGGCAGTGAGGACCAGCATCACTTTTCCCCGCTGGCACCTTTGCTGTGGCAGCAAAACCTGGACTTTTGTCTTCTTTGCTCCAAACAGCGTTGAAAGTGAAAAACAGTGCTTTTGAGGCTAGAGTTAGCAGGAAAGCAGAGAGGGCCAAATTGTCTGGGGCATTTGAAGGTGTTCCAGGAGGCAGTGAGGACCAGCATCACTTTTCCCCGCTGGCACCTTTGCTGTGGCAGCAAAACCTGGACGTTTTTATTTTTTGCATCAAACAGCGCCGAAAGTGAAAAAAAGGTGCTTTTGAGGGTAGAGTCCGCAGGAAAGCAGAGAGGGCCAAATTGTCTGGGGCATTTGAAGGTGTTCCAGGAGGCAGTGAGGACCAGCATCACTTTTCCCCGCTAGCACCTTTGCTGTGGCAGCAAAAGCTGGACGTTTGTCTTTTTTGCTCCAAACAACGCCGAAAGTGAAAAAAGGTGCTTTTGAGGATAGAGTCCGCAGGAAAGCAGAGAGGGCCAAATTGCCTACGGCATTTGAAGGGGTTCCAGGAGGCAGTGAGGACCAGCATCACTTTTCCCCACTGGCACCTTTGCTGTGGCAGCAAAACCTGGACGTTTGTGTTTTTTTTTTCTCCCGAGGCCGCCGAAAGTGAAAAAAGGTGTTTTGAGGATAGAGTCTGCAGAAAAGCAGAGAGGGCCAAATTGTCTGGGGCATTTGAAGGGGTTCCAGGAGGCAGTGAGGACCAGCATCACTTTTCCCCGCTGGCACCTTTGCTATGGCAGCAAAAGCTGGACGTTTGTCTTTTTTGCTCCAAACAGCGCCGAAAGTGAAAAACAGTGCTTTTGAGGCAAGATTTAGCAGGAAAGCAGAGAGGGCCAAATTGTCTGGGGCATTTGAAGGGGTTCCAGGAGGCAGTGAGGACCAGCATCACTTTTCCCCGCTGGCACCTTTGCTGTGGCAGCAAAACCTGGACTTTTGTCTTTTTTGCTCCAAACAGCGTTGAAAGTGAAAAACAGTGCTTTTGAGGCTAGAGTTAGCATGAAAGCAGAGAGGGCCAAATTGTCTGGGGCATTTGAAGGTGTTCCAGGAGGCAGTGAGGACCAGCATCACTTTTCCCCGCTGGCACCTTTGCTGTGGCAGCAAAACCTGGACGTTTGTCTTTTTTGCATCAAACAGCGCCGAAAGTGAAAAAAGGTGCTTTTGAGGGTAGAGTCCGCAGGAAAGCAGAGAGGGCCAAATTGTCTGGGGCATTTGAAGGGGTTCCAGGAGGCAGTGAGGACCAGCATCACTTTTCCCCGCTGGCACCTTTGCTGTGGCAGCAAAACCTGGACGTTTGTCTTTTTTCCTCCGGAGGGCGCCGAAAGTCAAAAAAGGTGCTTTTGAGGCTAGATTCCGCAGGAAAGCAGAGAGGGCCAAATTGTCTGGGGCATTTGAAGGTGTTCCAGGAGGCAGTGAGGACCAGCATCACTTTTCCCCGCTGGCACCTTTGCTGTGGCAGCAAAACCCGGACGTTTGTCTTTTTTGCTCCAAACAGCGCCGAAAGTGAAAAAAGGTGTTTTGAGGATAGAGTCTGCAGAAAAGCAGAGAGGGCCAAATTGTCTGGGGCATTTGAAGGGGTTCCAGGAGGCAGTGAGGACCAGCATCACTTTTCCCCGCTGGCACCTTTGCTGTGGCAGCAAAAGCTGGACGTTTGTTTTTTTTCCTCCGGGGGGCGTTCAAAGTGAAAAAAGGTGCTTTTGAGGCTAGAGTGCGCAGGAAAGCAGAGAGGGCCAAATTGTCTGGGGCATTTGAAGGGGTTCCAGGAGGCAGTGAGGACCAGCATCACGTTTCCCCCCTGGCACCTTTGCTGTGGCAGCAAAACCTGGACTTTTGTCTTTTTTGCTCCAAACAGCTATGAAAGTGAAAAAAGGTGCTTTTGAGGCTAGAGTTAGCAGGAAAGCAGAGAGGGCCAAATTGTCTGGGGCATTTGAAGGTGTTCCAGGAGGCAGTGAGGACCAGCATCACTTTTCCCCGCTGGCACCTTTGCTGTGGCAGCAAAACCTGGACGTTTTTATTTTTTGCTCCAAACAGCGCCGAAAGTGAAAAAAGGTGCTTTTGAGGCTAGAGTGCGCAGGAAAGCAGAGAGGGCCAAATTGTCTGGGGCATTTGAAGGGGTTCCAGGAGGCAGTGAGGACCAGCATCACTTTTCCCCGCTGTCACGTTTGCTGTGGCAGCAAAACCCGGACGTCTGTCTTTTTTGCTCCAAACAGCGCCGAAAGCGAAAACAGGTGCTTTCAAGGATGGAGTCGGCAGGAAAGCAGAGAGGGCCAAATTGTCTGGGGCATTTGAAGGGGTTCCAGGAGGCAGTGAGGACCAGCATCACTTTTCCCCGCTGGCACCTTTGCTGTGGCAGCAAAACCTGGACGTTTGTGTTTTTTTTTCTCCCGAGGCCGCCGAAAGTGAAAAAAGGTGTTTTGAGGATAGAGTCTGCAGAAAAGCAGAGAGGGCCAAATTGTCTGGGGCATTTGAAGGGGTTCCAGGAGGCAGTGAGGACCAGCATCACTTTTCCCCGCTGGCACCTTTGCTGTGGCAGCAAAACCTGGACTTTTGTCTTTTTTGCTCCAAACAGCGTTGAAAGTGAAAAACAGTGCTTTTGAGGCTAGAGTGCGCAGGAAAGCAGAGAGGGCCAAATTGTCTGGGGCATTTGAAGGTGTTCCAGGAGGCAGTGAGGACCAGCATCACTTTTCCCCGCTGGCACCTTTGCTGTGGCAGCAAAACCTGGACGTTTGTCTTTTTTGCATCAAACAGCGCCGAAAGTGAAAAAAGGTGCTTTTGAGGGTAGAGTCCGCAGGAAAGCAGAGAGGGCCAAATTGTCTGGGGCATTTGAAGGGGTTCCAGGAGGCAGTGAGGACCAGCATCACTTTTCCCCGCTGGCACCTTTGCTGTGGCAGCAAAACCTGGACGTTTGTCTTTTTTCCTCCGGAGGGCGCCGAAAGTCAAAAAAGGTGCTTTTGAGGCTAGATTCCGCAGGAAAGCAGAGAGGGCCAAATTGTCTGGGGCATTTGAAGGTGTTCCAGGAGGCAGTGAGGACCAGCATCACTTTTCCCCGCTGGCACCTTTGCTGTGGCAGCAAAACCCGGACGTTTGTCTTTTTTGCTCCAAACAGCGCCGAAAGTGAAAAAAGGTGTTTTGAGGATAGAGTCTGCAGAAAAGCAGAGAGGGCCAAATTGTCTGGGGCATTTGAAGGGGTTCCAGGAGGCAGTGAGGACCAGCATCACTTTTCCCCGCTGGCACCTTTGCTGTGGCAGCAAAAGCTGGACGTTTGTTTTTTTTCCTCCGGGGGGCGTTCAAAGTGAAAAAAGGTGCTTTTGAGGCTAGAGTGCGCAGGAAAGCAGAGAGGGCCAAATTGTCTGGGGCATTTGAAGGGGTTCCAGGAGGCAGTGAGGACCAGCATCACGTTTCCCCCCTGGCACCTTTGCTGTGGCAGCAAAACCTGGACTTTTGTCTTTTTTGCTCCAAACAGCTATGAAAGTGAAAAAAGGTGCTTTTGAGGCTAGAGTTAGCAGGAAAGCAGAGAGGGCCAAATTGTCTGGGGCATTTGAAGGTGTTCCAGGAGGCAGTGAGGACCAGCATCACTTTTCCCCGCTGGCACCTTTGCTGTGGCAGCAAAAGCTGGACGTTTTTATTTTTTGCTCCAAACAGCGCCGAAAGTGAAAAAAGGTGCTTTTGAGGCTAGAGTGCGCAGGAAAGCAGAGAGGGCCAAATTGTCTGGGGCATTTGAAGGGGTTCCAGGAGGCAGTGAGGACCAGCATCACTTTTCCCCGCTGTCACGTTTGCTGTGGCAGCAAAACCCGGACGTCTGTCTTTTTTGCTCCAAACAGCGCCGAAAGCGAAAACAGGTGCTTTCAAGGATGGAGTCGGCAGGAAAGCAGAGAGGGCCAAATTGTCTGGGGCATTTGAAGGGGTTCCAGGAGGCAGTGAGGACCAGCATCACTTTTCCCCGCTGGCACCTTTGCTGTGGCAGCAAAACCTGGACGTTTGTGTTTTTTTTTCTCCCGAGGCCGCCGAAAGTGAAAAAAGGTGTTTTGAGGATAGAGTCTGCAGAAAAGCAGAGAGGGCCAAATTGTCTGGGGCATTTGAAGGGGTTCCAGGAGGCAGTGAGGACCAGCATCACTTTTCCCCGCTGGCACCTTTGCTGTGGCAGCAAAACCTGGACTTTTGTCTTTTTTGCTCCAAACAGCGTTGAAAGTGAAAAACAGTGCTTTTGAGGCTAGAGTGCGCAGGAAAGCAGAGAGGGCCAAATTGTCTGGGGCATTTGAAGGTGTTCCAGGAGGCAGTGAGGACCAGCATCACTTTTCCCCGCTGGCACCTTTGCTGTGGCAGCAAAACCTGGACGTTTGTCTTTTTTGCATCAAACAGCGCCGAAAGTGAAAAAAGGTGCTTTTGAGGGTAGAGTCCGCAGGAAAGCAGAGAGGGCCAAATTGTCTGGGGCATTTGAAGGGGTTCCAGGAGGCAGTGAGGACCAGCATCACTTTTCCCCGCTGGCACCTTTGCTGTGGCAGCAAAACCTGGATGTTTGTCTTTTTTCCTCCGGAGGGCGCCGAAAGTCAAAAAAGGTGCTTTTGAGGCTAGAGTCCGCAGGAAAGCAGAGAGGGCCAAATTGTCTGGGGCATTTGAAGGGGTTCCAGGAGGCAGTGAGGACCAGCATCACTTTTCCCCGCTGGCACCTTTGCTGTGGCAGCAAAACCCGGACGTTTGTCTTTTTTGCTCCAAACAGCGCCGAAAGTGAAAAAAGGTGCTTTTGAGGATAGAGTCTGCAGAAAAGCAGAGAGGGCCAAATTGTCTGGGGCATTTGAAGGGGTTCCAGGAGGCAGTGAGGACGAGCATCACTTTTCCCCGCTGGCACCTTTGCTGTGGCAGCAAAAGCTGGACGTTTGTTTTTTTTCCTCCGGGGGGCGTTCAAAGTGAAAAAAGGTGCTTTTAAGGCTAGAGTGCGCAGGAAAGCAGAGAGGGCCAAATTGTCTGGGGCATTTGAAGGGGTTCCAGGAGGCAGTGAGGACCAGCATCACTTTTCCCCGCTGGCACCTTTGCTGTGGCAGCAAAACCTGGACTTTTGTCTTTTTTGCTCCAAACAGCGCTGAAAGTGAAAAAAGGTGCTTTTGAGGCTAGAGTTAGCAGGAAAGCAGAGAGGGCCAAATTGTCTGGGGCATTTGAAGGTGTTCCAGGAGGCAGTGAGGACCAGCATCACTTTTCCCCGCTGGCACCTTTGCTGTGGCAGCAAAAGCTGGACGTTTTTATTTTTTGCTCCAAACAGCGCCGAAAGTGAAAAAAGGTGCTTTTGAGGCTAGAGTGCGCAGGAAAGAAGAGAGGGCCAAATTGTCTGGGGCATTTGAAGGGGTTCCAGGAGGCAGTGAGGACCAGCATCACTTTTCCCCGCTGGCACGTTTGCTGTGGCAGCAAAACCCGGACGTCTGTCTTTTTTGCTCCAAACAGCGCCGAAAGCGAAAACAGGTGCTTTCAAGGATGGAGTCTGCAGGAAAGCAGAGAGGGCCAAATTGTCTGGGGCATTTGAAGGGGTTCCAGGAGGCAGTGAGGACCAGCATCACTTTTCCCCGCTGGCACCTTTGCTGTGGCAGCAAAACCTGGACGTTTGTGTTTTTTTTTCTCCCGAGGCCGCCGAAAGTGAAAAAAGGTGTTTTGAGGATAGAGTCTGCAGAAAAGCAGAGAGGGCCAAATTGTCTGGGGCATTTGAAGGGGTTCCAGGAGGCAGTGAGGACCAGCATCACTTTTCCCCGCTGGCACCTTTGCTGTGGCAGCAAAACCTGGACTTTTGTCTTTTTTGCTCCAAACAGCGTTGAAAGTGAAAAACAGTGCTTTTGAGGCTAGAGTTAGCAGGAAAGCAGAGAGGGCCAAATTATCTGGGGCATTTGAAGGTGTTCCAGGAGGCAGTGAGGACCAGCATCACTTTTCCCCGCTGGCACCTTTGCTGTGGCAGCAAAACCTGGACGTTTTTATTTTTTGCATCAAACAGCGCCGAAAGTGAAAAAAAGGTGCTTTTGAGGGTAGAGTCCGCAGGAAAGCAGAGAGGGCCAAATTGTCTGGGGCATTTGAAGGTGTTCCAGGAGGCAGTGAGGACCAGCATCACTTTTCCCCGCTAGCACCTTTGCTGTGGCAGCAAAAGCTGGACGTTTGTCTTTTTTGCTCCAAACAACGCCGAAAGTGAAAAAAGGTGCTTTTGAGGATAGAGTCCGCAGGAAAGCAGAGAGGGCCAAATTGCCTAGGGCATTTGAAGGGGTTCCAGGAGGCAGTGAGGACCAGCATCACTTTTCCCCACTGGCACCTTTGCTGTGGCAGCAAAACCTGGACGTTTGTGTTTTTTTTTTCTCCCGAGGCCGCCGAAAGTGAAAAAAGGTGTTTTGAGGATAGAGTCTGCAGAAAAGCAGAGAGGGCCAAATTGTCTGGTGCATTTGAAGGGGTTCCAGGAGGCAGTGAGGACCAGCATCACTTTTCCCCGCTGGCACCTTTGCTATGGCAGCAAAAGCTGGACGTTTGTCTTTTTTGCTCCAAACAGCGCCGAAAGTGAAAAACAGTGCTTTTGAGGCAAGATTTAGCAGGAAAGCAGAGAGGGCCAAATTGTCTGGGGCATTTGAAGGGGTTCCAGGAGGCAGTGAGGACCAGCATCACTTTTCCCCGCTGGCACCTTTGCTGTGGCAGCAAAACCTGGACTTTTGTCTTTTTTGCTCCAAACAGCGTTGAAAGTGAAAAACAGTGCTTTTGAGGCTAGAGTTAGCATGAAAGCAGAGAGGGCCAAATTGTCTGGGGCATTTGAAGGTGTTCCAGGAGGCAGTGAGGACCAGCATCACTTTTCCCCGCTGGCACCTTTGCTGTGGCAGCAAAACCTGGACGTTTGTCTTTTTTGCATCAAACAGCGCCGAAAGTGAAAAAAGGTGCTTTTGAGGCTAGAGTGCGCAGGAAAGCAGAGAGGGCCAAATTGTCTGGGGCATTTGAAGGGGTTCCAGGAGGGAGTGAGGACCAGCATCACTTTTCCCCGCTGGCACCTTTGCTGTGGCAGCAAAACCTGGACGTTTGTCTTTTTTCCTCCGGAGGGCGCCGAAAGTCAAAAAAGGTGCTTTTGAGGCTAGATTCCGCAGGAAAGCAGAGAGGGCCAAATTGTCTGGGGCATTTGAAGGTGTTCCAGGAGGCAGTGAGGACCAGCATCACTTTTCCCCGCTGGCACCTTTGCTGTGGCAGCAAAACCCGGACGTTTGTCTTTTTTGCTCCAAACAGCGCCGAAAGTGAAAAAAGGTGTTTTGAGGATAGAGTCTGCAGAAAAGCAGAGAGGGCCAAATTGTCTGGGGCATTTGAAGGGGTTCCAGGAGGCAGTGAGGACCAGCATCACTTTTCCCCGCTGGCACCTTTGCTGTGGCAGCAAAAGCTGGACGTTTGTTTTTTTTCCTCCGGGGGGCGTTCAAAGTGAAAAAAGGTGCTTTTGAGGCTAGAGTGCGCAGGAAAGCAGAGAGGGCCAAATTGTCTGGGGCATTTGAAGGGGTTCCAGGAGGCAGTGAGGACCAGCATCACGTTTCCCCCCTGGCACCTTTGCTGTGGCAGCAAAACCTGGACTTTTGTCTTTTTTGCTCCAAACAGCTATGAAAGTGAAAAAAGGTGCTTTTGAGGCTAGAGTTAGCAGGAAAGCAGAGAGGGCCAAATTGTCTGGGGCATTTGAAGGTGTTCCAGGAGGCAGTGAGGACCAGCATCACTTTTCCCCGCTGGCACCTTTGCTGTGGCAGCAAAAGCTGGACGTTTTTATTTTTTGCTCCAAACAGCGCCGAAAGTGAAAAAAGGTGCTTTTGAGGCTAGAGTGCGCAGGAAAGCAGAGAGGGCCAAATTGTCTGGGGCATTTGAAGGGGTTCCAGGAGGCAGTGAGGACCAGCATCACTTTTCCCCGCTGTCACGTTTGCTGTGGCAGCAAAACCCGGACGTCTGTCTTTTTTGCTCCAAACAGCGCCGAAAGCGAAAACAGGTGCTTTCAAGGATGGAGTCGGCAGGAAAGCAGAGAGGGCCAAATTGTCTGGGGCATTTGAAGGGGTTCCAGGAGGCAGTGAGGACCAGCATCACTTTTCCCCGCTGGCACCTTTGCTGTGGCAGCAAAACCTGGACGTTTGTGATTTTTTTTCTCCCGAGGCCGCCGAAAGTGAAAAAAGGTGTTTTGAGGATAGAGTCTGCAGAAAAGCAGAGAGGGCCAAATTGTCTGGGGCATTTGAAGGGGTTCCAGGAGGCAGTGAGGACCAGCATCACTTTTCCCCGCTGGCACCTTTGCTGTGGCAGCAAAACCTGGACTTTTGTCTTTTTTGCTCCAAACAGCGTTGAAAGTGAAAAACAGTGCTTTTGAGGCTAGAGTTAGCAGGAAAGCAGAGAGGGCCAAATTGTCTGGGGCATTTGAAGGTGTTCCAGGAGGCAGTGAGGACCAGCATCACTTTTCCCCGCTGGCACCTTTGCTGTGGCAGCAAAACCTGGACGTTTGTCTTTTTTGCATCAAACAGCGCCGAAAGTGAAAAAAGGTGCTTTTGAGGGTAGAGTCCGCAGGAAAGCAGAGAGGGCCAAATTGTCTGGGGCATTTGAAGGGGTTCCAGGAGGCAGTGAGGACCAGCATCACTTTTCCCCGCTGGCACCTTTGCTGTGGCAGCAAAACCTGGATGTTTGTCTTTTTTCCTCCGGAGGGCGCCGAAAGTCAAAAAAGGTGCTTTTGAGGCTAGAGTCCGCAGGAAAGCAGAGAGGGCCAAATTGTCTGGGGCATTTGAAGGGGTTCCAGGAGGCAGTGAGGACCAGCATCACTTTTCCCCGCTGGCACCTTTGCTGTGGCAGCAAAACCCGGACGTTTGTCTTTTTTGCTCCAAACAGCGCCGAAAGTGAAAAAAGGTGCTTTTGAGGATAGAGTCTGCAGAAAAGCAGAGAGGGCCAAATTGTCTGGGGCATTTGAAGGGGTTCCAGGAGGCAGTGAGGACGAGCATCACTTTTCCCCGCTGGCACCTTTGCTGTGGCAGCAAAAGCTGGACGTTTGTTTTTTTTCCTCCGGGGGGCGTTCAAAGTGAAAAAAGGTGCTTTTAAGGCTAGAGTGCGCAGGAAAGCAGAGAGGGCCAAATTGTCTGGGGCATTTGAAGGGGTTCCAGGAGGCAGTGAGGACCAGCATCACTTTTCCCCGCTGGCACCTTTGCTGTGGCAGCAAAACCTGGACTTTTGTCTTTTTTGCTCCAAACAGCGCTGAAAGTGAAAAAAGGTGCTTTTGAGGCTAGAGTTAGCAGGAAAGCAGAGAGGGCCAAATTGTCTGGGGCATTTGAAGGTGTTCCAGGAGGCAGTGAGGACCAGCATCACTTTTCCCCGCTGGCACCTTTGCTGTGGCAGCAAAAGCTGGACGTTTTTATTTTTTGCTCCAAACAGCGCCGAAAGTGAAAAAAGGTGCTTTTGAGGCTAGAGTGCGCAGGAAAGAAGAGAGGGCCAAATTGTCTGGGGCATTTGAAGGGGTTCCAGGAGGCAGTGAGGACCAGCATCACTTTTCCCCGCTGGCACGTTTGCTGTGGCAGCAAAACCCGGACGTCTGTCTTTTTTGCTCCAAACAGCGCCGAAAGCGAAAACAGGTGCTTTCAAGGATGGAGTCTGCAGGAAAGCAGAGAGGGCCAAATTGTCTGGGGCATTTGAAGGGGTTCCAGGAGGCAGTGAGGACCAGCATCACTTTTCCCCGCTGGCACCTTTGCTGTGGCAGCAAAACCTGGACGTTTGTGTTTTTTTTTCTCCCGAGGCCGCCGAAAGTGAAAAAAGGTGTTTTGAGGATAGAGTCTGCAGAAAAGCAGAGAGGGCCAAATTGTCTGGGGCATTTGAAGGGGTTCCAGGAGGCAGTGAGGACCAGCATCACTTTTCCCCGCTGGCACCTTTGCTGTGGCAGCAAAACCTGGACTTTTGTCTTTTTTGCTCCAAACAGCGTTGAAAGTGAAAAACAGTGCTTTTGAGGCTAGAGTTAGCAGGAAAGCAGAGAGGGCCAAATTGTCTGGGGCATTTGAAGGTGTTCCAGGAGGCAGTGAGGACCAGCATCACTTTTCCCCGCTGGCACCTTTGCTGTGGCAGCAAAACCTGGACGTTTGTCTTTTTTTCATCAAACAGCGCCGAAAGTGAAAAAAGGTGCTTTTGAGGCTAGAGTCCGCAGGAAAGCAGAGAGGGCCAAATTGTCTGGGGCATTTGAAGGGGTTCCAGGAGGGAGTGAGGACCAGCATCACTTTCCCCGCTGGCACCTTTGCTGTGGCAGCAAAACCTGGATGTTTGTCTTTTTTCCTCCGGAGGGCGCCGAAAGTCAAAAAGGTGCTTTTGAGGCTAGAGTCCGCAGGAAAGCAGAGAGGGCCAAATTGTCTGGGGCATTTGAAGGTGTTCCAGGAGGCAGTGAGGACCAGCATCACTTTTCCCCGCTGGCACCTTTGCTGTGGCAGCAAAACCCGGACGTTTGTCTTTTTTGCTCCAAACAGCGCCGAAAGTGAAAAAAGGTGTTTTGAGGATATAGTCTGCAGAAAAGCAGAGAGGGCCAAATTGTCTGGGGCATTTGAAGGGGTTCCAGGAGGCAGTGAGGACGAGCATCACTTTTCCCCGCTGGCACCTTTGCTGTGGCAGCAAAAGCTGGACGATTGTTTTTTTTCCTCCGGGGGGCGTTCAAAGTGAAAAAAGGTGCTTTTAAGGCTAGAGTGCGCAGGAAACCAGAGAGGGCCAAATTGTGTGGGGCATTTGAAGGGGTTCCAGGAGGCAGTGAGGACCAGCATCACTTTTCCCCCCTGGCACCTTTGCTGTGGCAGCAAAACCTGGACTTTTGTCTTTTTTGCTCCAAACAGCGCTAAAAGTGAAAAAAGGTGCTTTTGAGGCTAGAGTTAGCAGGAAAGCAGAGAGGGCCAAATTGTCTGGGGCATTTGAAGGTGTTCCAGGAGGCAGTGAGGACCAGCATCACTTTTCCCCGCTGGCACCTTTGCTGTGGCAGCAAAACCTGGACGTTTTTATTTTTTGCTCCAAACAGCGCCGAAAGTGAAAAAAGGTGCTTTTGAGGCTAGAGTGCGCAGGAAAGCAGAGAGGGCCAAATTGTCTGGGGCATTTGAAGGGGTTCCAGGAGGCAGTGAGGACCAGCATCACTTTTCCCCGCTAGCACCTTTGCTGTGGCAGCAAAAGCTGGACGTTTGTCTTTTTTGCTCCAAACAGCGCCGAAAGTGAAAAAAGGTGCTTTTGAGGATAGAGTCCGCAGGAAAGCAGAGAGGGCCAAATTGTCTGGGGCATTTGAAGGGGTTCCAGGAGGCAGTGAGGACCAGCATCACTTTTCCCCGCTGGCACCTTTGCTGTGGCAGCAAAACCTGGACGTTTGTGTTTTTTTTTTCTCCCGAGGCCGCCGAAAGTGAAAAAAGGTGTTTTGAGGATAGAGTCTGCAGAAAAGCAGAGAGGGCCAAATTGTCTGGTGCATTTGAAGGGGTTCCAGGAGGCAGTGAGGACCAGCATCACTTTTCCCCGCTGGCACCTTTGCTATGGCAGCAAAAGCTGGACGTTTGTCTTTTTTGCTCCAAACAGCGCCGAAAGTGAACAACAGTGCTTTTGAGGCAAGATTTAGCAGGAAAGCAGAGAGGGCCAAATTGTCTGGGGCATTTGAAGGGGTTCCAGGAGGCAGTGAGGACCAGCATCACTTTTCCCCGCTGGCACCTTTGCTGTGGCAGCAAAAGCTGGACTTTTGTCTTTTTTGCTCCAAACAGCGTTGAAAGTGAAAAACAGTGCTTTTGAGGCTAGAGTTAGCAGGAAAGCAGAGAGGGCCAAATTGTCTGGGGCATTTGAAGGTGTTCCAGGAGGCAGTGAGGACCAGCATCACTTTTCCCCGCTGGCACCTTTGCTGTGGCAGCAAAACCTGGACGTTTGTCTTTTTTGCATCAAACAGCGCCGAAAGTGAAAAAAGGTGCTTTTGAGGGTAGAGTCCGCAGGAAAGCAGAGAGGGCCAAATTGTCTGGGGCATTTGAAGGGGTTCCAGGAGGCAGTGAGGACCAGCATCACTTTTCCCCGCTGGCACCTTTGCTGTGGCAGCAAAACCTGGACGTTTGTCTTTTTTCCTCCGGAGGGCGCCGAAAGTGAAAAAAGGTGTTTTGAGGATAGAGTCTGCAGAAAAGCAGAGAGGGCCAAATTGTCTGGGGCATTTGAAGGTGTTCCAGGAGGCAGTGAGGACCAGCATCACTTTTCCCCGCTGGCACCTTTGCTGTGGCAGCAAAACCTGGACGTTTGTCTTTTTTTCATCAAACAGCGCCGAAAGTGAAAAAAGGTGCTTTTGAGGGTAGAGTCCGCAGGAAAGCAGAGAGGGCCAAATTGTCTGGGGCATTTGAAGGGGTTCCAGGAGGCAGTGAGGACCAGCATCACTTTTCCCCGCTAGCACCTTTGCTGTGGCAGCAAAAGCTGGACGTTTGTCTTTTTTGATCCAAACAGCGCCGAAAGTGAAAAAAGGTGCTTTTGAGGATAGAGTCCGCAGGAAAGCAGAGAGGGCCAAATTGTCTGGGGCATTTGAAGGGGTTCCAGGAGGCAGTGAGGACCAGCATCACTTTTCCCCGCTGGCACCTTTGCTGTGGCAGCAAAACCTGGACGTTTGTGTTTTTTATTTCTCCCGAGGCCGCCGAAAGTGAAAAAAGGTGTTTTGAGGATAGAGTCTGCAGAAAAGCAGAGAGGGCCAAATTGTCTGGGGCATTTGAAGGGGTTCCAGGAGGCAGTGAGGACCAGCATCACTTTTCCCCGCTGGCACCTTTGCTGTGGCAGCAAAACCTGGACGTTTGTCTTTTTTCCTCCGGAGGGCGCCGAAAGTGAAAAAAGGTGTTTTGAGGATAGAGTCTGCAGAAAAGCAGAGAGGGCCAAATTGTCTGGGGCATTTGAAGGGGTTCCAGGAGGCAGTGAGGACCAGCATCACTTTTCCCCGCTGGCACCTTTGCTGTGGCAGCAAAAGCTGGACGTTTGTTTTTTTTCCTCCGGGGGGCGTTCAAAGTGAAAAAAGGTGCTTTTGAGGCTAGAGTGCACAGGAAAGCAGAGAGGGCCAAATTGTCTGGGGCATTTGAAGGGGTTCCAGGAGGCAGTGAGGACCAGCATCACGTTTCCCCCCTGGCACCTTTGCTGTGGCAGCAAAAGCTGGACGTTTTTATTTTTTGCTCCAAACAGCGCCGAAAGTGAAAAAAGGTGCTTTTGAGGCTAGAGTGCGCAGGAAAGCAGAGAGGGCCAAATTGTCTGGGGCATTTGAAGGGGTTCCAGGAGGCAGTGAGGACCAGCATCACTTTTCCCCGCTGGCACGTTTGCTGTGGCAGCAAAACCCGGACGTCTGTCTTTTTTGCTCCAAACAGCGCCGAAAGCGAAAACAGGTGCTTTCAAGGATGGAGTCTGCAGGAAAGCAGAGAGGGCCAAATTGTCTGGGGCATTTGAAGGGGTTCCAGGAGGCAGTGAGGACCAGCATCACTTTTCCCCGCTGGCACCTTTGCTGTGGCAGCAAAACCTGGACGTTTGTGTTTTTTTTTCTCCCGAGGCCGCCGAAAGTGAAAAAAGGTGTTTTGAGGATAGAGTCTGCAGAAAAGCAGAGAGGGCCAAATTGTCTGGTGCATTTGAAGGGGTTCCAGGAGGCAGTGAGGACCAGCATCACTTTTCCCCGCTGGCACCTTTGCTGTGGCAGCAAAAGCTGGACGTTTGTCTTTTTTGATCCGGAGGATGCCAAAAGCGAAAACAGGTGCTTTTGAGGATGGAGTCCGCAGGAAAGCTGAGAGGGCCAAATTGTCTGGGGCATTTGAAGGGGTTCCAGGAGGCAGTGAGGACCAGCATCACTTTTCCCCGCTAGCACCTTTGCTGTGGCAGCAAAAGCTGGACGTTTGTCTTTTTTGCTCCAAACAGCGCCGAAAGTGAAAAAAGGTGCTTTTGAGGATAGAGTCCGCAGGAAAGCAGAGAGGGCCAAATTGTCTGGGGCATTTGAAGGGGTTCCAGGAGGCAGTGAGGACCAGCATCACTTTTCCCCGCTGGCACCTTTGCTGTGGCAGCAAAACCTGGACGTTTGTGTTTTTTTTTTCTCCCGAGGTTGCCGAAAGTGAAAAAAGGTGTTTTGAGGATAGAGTCTGCAGAAAAGCAGAGAGGGCCAAATTGTCTGGGGCATTTGAAGGGGTTCCAGGAGGCAGTGAGGACCAGCATCACTTTTCCCCGCTGGCACCTTTGCTGTGGCAGCAAAACCTGGACGTTTGTCTTTTTTCCTCCGGAGGGCGCCGAAAGTGAAAAAAGGTGTTTTGAGGATAGAGTCTGCAGAAAAGCAGAGAGGGCCAAATTGTCTGGGGCATTTGAAGGGGTTCCAGGAGGCAGTGAGGACCAGCATCACTTTTCCCCGCTGGCACCTTTGCTGTGGCAGCAAAAGCTGGACGTTTGTTTTTTTTCCTCCGGGGGGCGTTCAAAGTGAAAAAAGGTGCTTTTGAGGCTAGAGTGCGCAGGAAAGCAGAGAGGGCCAAATTGTCTGGGGCATTTGAGGGGGTTCCAGGAGGCAGTGAGGACCAGCATCACGTTTCCCCCCTGGCACCTTTGCTGTGGCAGCAAAAGCTGGACGTTTTTATTTTTTGCTCCAAACAGCGCCGAAAGTGAAAAAAGGTGCTTTTGAGGCTAGAGTGCGCAGGAAAGCAGAGAGGGCCAAATTGTCTGGGGCATTTGAAGGGGTTCCAGGAGGCAGTGAGGACCAGCATCACTTTTCCCCGCTGTCACGTTTGCTGTGGCAGCAAAACCCGGACGTCTGTCTTTTTTGCTCCAAACAGCGCCGAAAGCGAAAACAGGTGCTTTCAAGGATGGAGTCGGCAGGAAAGCAGAGAGGGCCAAATTGTCTGGGGCATTTGAAGGGGTTCCAGGAGGCAGTGAGGACCAGCATCACTTTTCCCCGCTGGCACCTTTGCTGTGGCAGCAAAAGCTGGACGTTTGTGTTTTTTTTTCTCCCGAGGCCGCCGAAAGTGAAAAAAGGTGTTTTGAGGATAGAGTCTGCAGAAAAGCAGAGAGGGCCAAATTGTCTGGGGCATTTGAAGGGGTTCCAGGAGGCAGTGAGGACCAGCATCACTTTTCCCCGCTGGCACCTTTGCTGTGGCAGCAAAACCTGGACTTTTGTCTTTTTTGCTCCAAACAGCGTTGAAAGTGAAAAACAGTGCTTTTGAGGCTAGAGTTAGCAGGAAAGCAGAGAGGGCCAAATTGTCTGGGGCATTTGAAGGTGTTCCAGGAGGCAGTGAGGACCAGCATCACTTTTCCCCGCTGGCACCTTTGCTGTGGCAGCAAAACCTGGACGTTTGTCTTTTTTTCATCAAACAGCGCCGAAAGTGAAAAAAGGTGCTTTTGAGGGTAGAGTCCGCAGGAAAGCAGAGAGGGCCAAATTGTCTGGGGCATTTGAAGGGGTTCCAGGAGGCAGTGAGGACCAGCATCACTTTTCCCCGCTGGCACCTTTGCTGTGGCAGCAAAACCTGGACGTTTGTGTTTTTTTTTTCTCCCGAGGCCGCCGAAAGTGAAAAAAGGTGTTTTGAGGATAGAGTCTGCAGAAAAGCAGAGAGGGCCAAATTGTCTGGTGCATTTGAAGGGGTTCCAGGAGGCAGTGAGGACCAGCATCACTTTTCCCCGCTGGCACCTTTGCTATGGCAGCAAAAGCTGGACGTTTGTCTTTTTTGCTCCAAACAGCGCCGAAAGTGAAAAACAGTGCTTTTGAGGCAAGATTTAGCAGGAAAGCAGAGAGGGCCAAATTGTCTGGGGCATTTGAAGGGGTTCCAGGAGGCAGTGAGGACCAGCATCACTTTTCCCCGCTGGCACCTTTGCTGTGGCAGCAAAAGCTGGACGTTTGTTTTTTTTCCTCCGGGGGGCGTTCAAAGTGAAAAAAGGTGCTTTTGAGGCTAGAGTGCACAGGAAAGCAGAGAGGGCCAAATTGTCTGGGGCATTTGAAGGGGTTCCAGGAGGCAGTGAGGACCAGCATCACGTTTCCCCCCTGGCACCTTTGCTGTGGCAGCAAAAGCTGGACGTTTGTCTTTTTTGATCCGGAGGATGCCAAAAGCGAAAACAGGTGCTTTTGAGGATGGAGTCCGCAGGAAAGCTGAGAGGGCCAAATTGTCTGGGGCATTTGAAGGGGTTCCAGGAGGCAGTGAGGACCAGCATCACTTTTCCCCGCTAGCACCTTTGCTGTGGCAGCAAAAGCTGGACGTTTGTCTTTTTTGCTCCAAACAGCGCCGAAAGTGAAAAAAGGTGCTTTTGAGGATAGAGTCCGCAGGAAAGCAGAGAGGGCCAAATTGTCTGGGGCATTTGAAGGGGTTCCAGGAGGCAGTGAGGACCAGCATCACTTTTCCCCGCTGGCACCTTTGCTGTGGCAGCAAAACCTGGACGTTTGTGTTTTTTTTTTCTCCCGAGGTTGCCGAAAGTGAAAAAAGGTGTTTTGAGGATAGAGTCTGCAGAAAAGCAGAGAGGGCCAAATTGTCTGGGGCATTTGAAGGGGTTCCAGGAGGCAGTGAGGACCAGCATCACTTTTCCCCGCTGGCACCTTTGCTGTGGCAGCAAAACCTGGACGTTTGTCTTTTTTCCTCCGGAGGGCGCCGAAAGTGAAAAAAGGTGTTTTGAGGATAGAGTCTGCAGAAAAGCAGAGAGGGCCAAATTGTCTGGGGCATTTGAAGGGGTTCCAGGAGGCAGTGAGGACCAGCATCACTTTTCCCCGCTGGCACCTTTGCTGTGGCAGCAAAAGCTGGACGTTTGTTTTTTTTCCTCCGGGGGGCGTTCAAAGTGAAAAAAGGTGCTTTTGAGGCTAGAGTGCGCAGGAAAGCAGAGAGGGCCAAATTGTCTGGGGCATTTGAGGGGGTTCCAGGAGGCAGTGAGGACCAGCATCACGTTTCCCCCCTGGCACCTTTGCTGTGGCAGCAAAAGCTGGACGTTTTTATTTTTTGCTCCAAACAGCGCCGAAAGTGAAAAAAGGTGCTTTTGAGGCTAGAGTGCGCAGGAAAGCAGAGAGGGCCAAATTGTCTGGGGCATTTGAAGGGGTTCCAGGAGGCAGTGAGGACCAGCATCACTTTTCCCCGCTGTCACGTTTGCTGTGGCAGCAAAACCCGGACGTCTGTCTTTTTTGCTCCAAACAGCGCCGAAAGCGAAAACAGGTGCTTTCAAGGATGGAGTCGGCAGGAAAGCAGAGAGGGCCAAATTGTCTGGGGCATTTGAAGGGGTTCCAGGAGGCAGTGAGGACCAGCATCACTTTTCCCCGCTGGCACCTTTGCTGTGGCAGCAAAACCTGGACGTTTGTCTTTTTTTCATCAAACAGCGCCGAAAGTGAAAAAAGGTGCTTTTGAGGGTAGAGTCCGCAGGAAAGCAGAGAGGGCCAAATTGTCTGGGGCATTTGAAGGGGTTCCAGGAGGCAGTGAGGACCAGCATCACTTTTCCCCGCTGGCACCTTTGCTGTGGCAGCAAAACCTGGACGTTTGTGTTTTTTTTTTCTCCCGAGGCCGCCGAAAGTGAAAAAAGGTGTTTTGAGGATAGAGTCTGCAGAAAAGCAGAGAGGGCCAAATTGTCTGGTGCATTTGAAGGGGTTCCAGGAGGCAGTGAGGACCAGCATCACTTTTCCCCGCTGGCACCTTTGCTATGGCAGCAAAAGCTGGACGTTTGTCTTTTTTGCTCCAAACAGCGCCGAAAGTGAAAAACAGTGCTTTTGAGGCAAGATTTAGCAGGAAAGCAGAGAGGGCCAAATTGTCTGGGGCATTTGAAGGGGTTCCAGGAGGCAGTGAGGACCAGCATCACTTTTCCCCGCTGGCACCTTTGCTGTGGCAGCAAAAGCTGGACGTTTGTTTTTTTTCCTCCGGGGGGCGTTCAAAGTGAAAAAAGGTGCTTTTGAGGCTAGAGTGCACAGGAAAGCAGAGAGGGCCAAATTGTCTGGGGCATTTGAAGGGGTTCCAGGAGGCAGTGAGGACCAGCATCACGTTTCCCCCCTGGCACCTTTGCTGTGGCAGCAAAAGCTGGACGTTTTTATTTTTTGCTCCAAACAGCGCCGAAAGTGAAAAAAGGTGCTTTTGAGGCTAGAGTTAGCAGGAAAGCAGAGAGGGCCAAATTGTCTGGGGCATTTGAAGGTGTTCCAGGAGGCAGTGAGGACCAGCATCACTTTTCCCCGCTGGCACCTTTGCTGTGGCAGCAAAACCTGGACGTTTTTATTTTTTGCTCCAAACAGCGCCGAAAGTGAAAAAAGGTGCTTTTGAGGCTAGAGTGCGCAGGAAAGCAGAGAGGGCCAAATTGTCTGGGGCATTTGAAGGGGTTCCAGGAGGCAGTGAGGACCAGCATCACTTTTCCCCGCTAGCACCTTTGCTGTGGCAGCAAAAGCTGGACGTTTGTCTTTTTTGCTCCAAACAGCGCCGAAAGTGAAAAAAGGTGCTTTTGAGGATAGAGTCCGCAGGAAAGCAGAGAGGGCCAAATTGTCTGGGGCATTTGAAGGGGTTCCAGGAGGCAGTGAGGACCAGCATCACTTTTCCCCGCTGGCACCTTTGCTGTGGCAGCAAAACCTGGACGTTTGTGTTTTTTTTTTCTCCCGAGGCCGCCGAAAGTGAAAAAAGGTGTTTTGAGGATAGAGTCTGCAGAAAAGCAGAGAGGGCCAAATTGTCTGGTGCATTTGAAGGGGTTCCAGGAGGCAGTGAGGACCAGCATCACTTTTCCCCGCTGGCACCTTTGCTATGGCAGCAAAAGCTGGACGTTTGTCTTTTTTGCTCCAAACAGCGCCGAAAGTGAAAAACAGTGCTTTTGAGGCAAGATTTAGCAGGAAAGCAGAGAGGGCCAAATTGTCTGGGGCATTTGAAGGGGTTCCAGGAGGCAGTGAGGACCAGCATCACTTTTCCCCGCTGGCACCTTTGCTGTGGCAGCAAAAGCTGGACTTTTGTCTTTTTTGCTCCAAACAGCGTTGAAAGTGAAAAACAGTGCTTTTGAGGCTAGAGTTAGCAGGAAAGCAGAGAGGGCCAAATTGTCTGGGGCATTTGAAGGTGTTCCAGGAGGCAGTGAGGACCAGCATCACTTTTCCCCGCTGGCACCTTTGCTGTGGCAGCAAAACCTGGACGTTTGTCTTTTTTGCATCAAACAGCGCCGAAAGTGAAAAAAGGTGCTTTTGAGGGTAGAGTCCGCAGGAAAGCAGAGAGGGCCAAATTGTCTGGGGCATTTGAAGGGGTTCCAGGAGGCAGTGAGGACCAGCATCACTTTTCCCCGCTGGCACCTTTGCTGTGGCAGCAAAACCTGGACGTTTGTCTTTTTTCCTCCGGAGGGCGCCGAAAGTGAAAAAAGGTGTTTTGAGGATAGAGTCTGCAGAAAAGCAGAGAGGGCCAAATTGTCTGGGGCATTTGAAGGGGTTCCAGGAGGCAGTGAGGACCAGCATCACTTTTCCCCGCTGGCACCTTTGCTGTGGCAGCAAAAGCTGGACGTTTGTTTTTTTTCCTCCGGGGGGCGTTCAAAGTGAAAAAAGGTGCTTTTAAGGCTAGAGTGCGCAGGAAAGCAGAGAGGGCCAAATTGTCTGGGGCATTTGAAGGGGTTCCAGGAGGCAGTGAGGACCAGCATCACGTTTCCCCCCTGGCACCTTTGCTGTGGCAGCAAAAGCTGGACGTTTTTATTTTTTGCTCCAAACAGCGCCGAAAGTGAAAAAAGGTGCTTTTGAGGCTAGAGTGCGCAGGAAAGCAGAGAGGGCCAAATTGTCTGGGGCATTTGAAGGGGTTCCAGGAGGCAGTGAGGACCAGCATCACTTTTCCCCGCTGTCACGTTTGCTGTGGCAGCAAAACCCGGACGTCTGTCTTTTTTGCTCCAAACAGCGCCGAAAGCGAAAACAGGTGCTTTCAAGGATGGAGTCTGCAGGAAAGCAGAGAGGGCCAAATTGTCTGGGGCATTTGAAGGGGTTCCAGGAGGCAGTGAGGACCAGCATCACTTTTCCCCGCTGGCACCTTTGCTGTGGCAGCAAAACCTGGACGTTTGTGTTTTTTTTTCTCCCGAGGCCGCCGAAAGTGAAAAAAGGTGTTTTGAGGATAGAGTCTGCAGAAAAGCAGAGAGGGCCAAATTGTCTGGGGCATTTGAAGGGGTTCCAGGAGGCAGTGAGGACCAGCATCACTTTTCCCCGCTGGCACCTTTGCTGTGGCAGCAAAACCTGGACTTTTGTCTTTTTTGCTCCAAACAGCGTTGAAAGTGAAAAACAGTGCTTTTGAGGCTAGAGTTAGCAGGAAAGCAGAGAGGGCCAAATTGTCTGGGGCATTTGAAGGTGTTCCAGGAGGCAGTGAGGACCAGCATCACTTTTCCCCGCTGGCACCTTTGCTGTGGCAGCAAAACCTGGACGTTTGTCTTTTTTTCATCAAACAGCGCCGAAAGTGAAAAAAGGTGCTTTTGAGGGTAGAGTCCGCAGGAAAGCAGAGAGGGCCAAATTGTCTGGGGCATTTGAAGGGGTTCCAGGAGGCAGTGAGGACCAGCATCACTTTTCCCCGCTAGCACCTTTGCTGTGGCAGCAAAAGCTGGACGTTTGTCTTTTTTGCTCCAAACAGCGCCGAAAGTGAAAAAAGGTGCTTTTGAGGATAGAGTCCGCAGGAAAGCAGAGAGGGCCAAATTGTCTGGGGCATTTGAAGGGGTTCCAGGAGGCAGTGAGGACCAGCATCACTTTTCCCCGCTGGCACCTTTGCTGTGGCAGCAAAACCTGGACGTTTGTGTTTTTTATTTCTCCCGAGGCCGCCGAAAGTGAAAAAAGGTGTTTTGAGGATAGAGTCTGCAGAAAAGCAGAGAGGGCCAAATTGTCTGGGGCATTTGAAGGGGTTCCAGGAGGCAGTGAGGACCAGCATCACTTTTCCCCGCTGGCACCTTTGCTGTGGCAGCAAAACCTGGACGTTTGTCTTTTTTCCTCCGGAGGGCGCCGAAAGTGAAAAAAGGTGTTTTGAGGATAGAGTCTGCAGAAAAGCAGAGAGGGCCAAATTGTCTGGGGCATTTGAAGGGGTTCCAGGAGGCAGTGAGGACCAGCATCACTTTTCCCCGCTGGCACCTTTGCTGTGGCAGCAAAAGCTGGACGTTTGTTTTTTTTCCTCCGGGGGGCGTTCAAAGTGAAAAAAGGTGCTTTTGAGGCTAGAGTGCACAGGAAAGCAGAGAGGGCCAAATTGTCTGGGGCATTTGAAGGGGTTCCAGGAGGCAGTGAGGACCAGCATCACGTTTCCCCCCTGGCACCTTTGCTGTGGCAGCAAAAGCTGGACGTTTTTATTTTTTGCTCCAAACAGCGCCGAAAGTGAAAAAAGGTGCTTTTGAGGCTAGAGTGCGCAGGAAAGCAGAGAGGGCCAAATTGTCTGGGGCATTTGAAGGGGTTCCAGGAGGCAGTGAGGACCAGCATCACTTTTCCCCGCTGGCACGTTTGCTGTGGCAGCAAAACCCGGACGTCTGTCTTTTTTGCTCCAAACAGCGCCGAAAGCGAAAACAGGTGCTTTCAAGGATGGAGTCTGCAGGAAAGCAGAGAGGGCCAAATTGTGTGGGGCATTTGAAGGGGTTCCAGGAGGCAGTGAGGACCAGCATCACTTTTCCCCGCTGGCACCTTTGCTGTGGCAGCAAAAGCTGGACGTTTGTGTTTTTTTTTCTCCCGAGGCCGCCGAAAGTGAAAAAAGGTGTTTTGAGGATAGAGTCTGCAGAAAAGCAGAGAGGGCCAAATTGTCTGGTGCATTTGAAGGGGTTCCAGGAGGCAGTGAGGACCAGCATCACTTTTCCCCGCTGGCACCTTTGCTGTGGCAGCAAAAGCTGGACGTTTGTCTTTTTTGATCCGGAGGATGCCAAAAGCGAAAACAGGTGCTTTTGAGGATGGAGTCCGCAGGAAAGCTGAGAGGGCCAAATTGTCTGGGGCATTTGAAGGGGTTCCAGGAGGCAGTGAGGACCAGCATCACTTTTCCCCGCTAGCACCTTTGCTGTGGCAGCAAAAGCTGGACGTTTGTCTTTTTTGCTCCAAACAGCGCCGAAAGTGAAAAAAGGTGCTTTTGAGGATAGAGTCCGCAGGAAAGCAGAGAGGGCCAAATTGTCTGGGGCATTTGAAGGGGTTCCAGGAGGCAGTGAGGACCAGCATCACTTTTCCCCGCTGGCACCTTTGCTGTGGCAGCAAAACCTGGACGTTTGTGTTTTTTTTTTCTCCCGAGGTTGCCGAAAGTGAAAAAAGGTGTTTTGAGGATAGAGTCTGCAGAAAAGCAGAGAGGGCCAAATTGTCTGGGGCATTTGAAGGGGTTCCAGGAGGCAGTGAGGACCAGCATCACTTTTCCCCGCTGGCACCTTTGCTGTGGCAGCAAAACCTGGACGTTTGTTTTTTTTCCTCCGGGGGGCGTTCAAAGTGAAAAAAGGTGCTTTTGAGGCTAGAGTGCGCAGGAAAGCAGAGAGGGCCAAATTGTCTGGGGCATTTGAGGGGGTTCCAGGAGGCAGTGAGGACCAGCATCACGTTTCCCCCCTGGCACCTTTGCTGTGGCAGCAAAAGCTGGACGTTTTTATTTTTTGCTCCAAACAGCGCCGAAAGTGAAAAAAGGTGCTTTTGAGGCTAGAGTGCGCAGGAAAGCAGAGAGGGCCAAATTGTCTGGGGCATTTGAAGGGGTTCCAGGAGGCAGTGAGGACCAGCATCACTTTTCCCCGCTGTCACGTTTGCTGTGGCAGCAAAACCCGGACGTCTGTCTTTTTTGCTCCAAACAGCGCCGAAAGCGAAAACAGGTGCTTTCAAGGATGGAGTCGGCAGGAAAGCAGAGAGGGCCAAATTGTCTGGGGCATTTGAAGGGGTTCCAGGAGGCAGTGAGGACCAGCATCACTTTTCCCCGCTGGCACCTTTGCTGTGGCAGCAAAAGCTGGACGTTTGTGTTTTTTTTTCTCCCGAGGCCGCCGAAAGTGAAAAAAGGTGTTTTGAGGATAGAGTCTGCAGAAAAGCAGAGAGGGCCAAATTGTCTGGGGCATTTGAAGGGGTTCCAGGAGGCAGTGAGGACCAGCATCACTTTTCCCCGCTGGCACCTTTGCTGTGGCAGCAAAACCTGGACTTTTGTCTTTTTTGCTCCAAACAGCGTTGAAAGTGAAAAACAGTGCTTTTGAGGCTAGAGTTAGCAGGAAAGCAGAGAGGGCCAAATTGTCTGGGGCATTTGAAGGTGTTCCAGGAGGCAGTGAGGACCAGCATCACTTTTCCCCGCTGGCACCTTTGCTGTGGCAGCAAAACCTGGACGTTTGTCTTTTTTTCATCAAACAGCGCCGAAAGTGAAAAAAGGTGCTTTTGAGGGTAGAGTCCGCAGGAAAGCAGAGAGGGCCAAATTGTCTGGGGCATTTGAAGGGGTTCCAGGAGGCAGTGAGGACCAGCATCACTTTTCCCCGCTGGCACCTTTGCTGTGGCAGCAAAACCTGGACGTTTGTGTTTTTTTTTTCTCCCGAGGCCGCCGAAAGTGAAAAAAGGTGTTTTGAGGATAGAGTCTGCAGAAAAGCAGAGAGGGCCAAATTGTCTGGTGCATTTGAAGGGGTTCCAGGAGGCAGTGAGGACCAGCATCACTTTTCCCCGCTGGCACCTTTGCTATGGCAGCAAAAGCTGGACGTTTGTCTTTTTTGCTCCAAACAGCGCCGAAAGTGAAAAACAGTGCTTTTGAGGCAAGATTTAGCAGGAAAGCAGAGAGGGCCAAATTGTCTGGGGCATTTGAAGGGGTTCCAGGAGGCAGTGAGGACCAGCATCACTTTTCCCCGCTGGCACCTTTGCTGTGGCAGCAAAACCTGGACTTTTGTCTTTTTTGCTCCAAACAGCGTTGAAAGTGAAAAACAGTGCTTTTGAGGCTAGAGTTAGCAGGAAAGCAGAGAGGGCCAAATTGTCTGGGGCATTTGAAGGTGTTCCAGGAGGCAGTGAGGACCAGCATCACTTTTCCCCGCTGGCACCTTTGCTGTGGCAGCAAAACCTGGACGTTTTTCTTTTTTGCATCAAACAGCGCCGAAAGTGAAAAAAAGGTGCTTTTGAGGGTAGAGTCCGCAGGAAAGCAGAGAGGGCCAAATTGTCTGGGGCATTTGAAGGGGTTCCAGGAGGCAGTGAGGACCAGCATCACTTTTCCCCACTGGCACCTTTGCTGTGGCAGCAAAACCTGGACGTTTGTGTTTTTTTTTTCTCCCGAGGCCGCCGAAAGTGAAAAAAGGTGTTTTGAGGATAGAGTCTGCAGAAAAGCAGAGAGGGCCAAATTGTCTGGTGCATTTGAAGGGGTTCCAGGAGGCAGTGAGGACCAGCATCACTTTTCCCCGCTGGCACCTTTGCTATGGCAGCAAAAGCTGGACGTTTGTCTTTTTTGCTCCAAACAGCGCCGAAAGTGAAAAACAGTGCTTTTGAGGCAAGATTTAGCAGGAAAGCAGAGAGGGCCAAATTGTCTGGGGCATTTGAAGGGGTTCCAGGAGGCAGTGAGGACCAGCATCACTTTTCCCCGCTGGCACCTTTGCTGTGGCAGCAAAACCTGGACTTTTGTCTTTTTTGCTCCAAACAGCGTTGAAAGTGAAAAACAGTGCTTTTGAGGCTAGAGTTAGCAGGAAAGCAGAGAGGGCCAAATTGTCTGGGGCATTTGAAGGTGTTCCAGGAGGCAGTGAGGACCAGCATCACTTTTCCCCGCTGGCACCTTTGCTGTGGCAGCAAAACCTGGACTTTTGTCTTTTTTGCATCAAACAGCGCCGAAAGTGAAAAAAGGTGCTTTTGAGGGTAGAGTCCGCAGGAAAGCAGAGAGGGCCAAATTGTCTGGGGCATTTGAAGGTGTTCCAGGAGGCAGTGAGGACCAGCATCACTTTTCCCCGCTGGCACCTTTGCTGTGGCAGCAAAACCTGGACGTTTGTCTTTTTTCCTCCGGAGGGCGCCGAAAGTCAAAAAAGGTGCTTTTGAGGCTAGAGTCCGCAGGAAAGCAGAGAGGGCCAAATTGTCTGGGGCATTTGAAGGTGTTCCAGGAGGCAGTGAGGACCAGCATCACTTTTCCCCGCTGGCACCTTTGCTGTGGCAGCAAAACCTGGACGTTTGTCTTTTTTGCTCCAAACAGCGCCGAAAGTGAAAAAAGGTGTTTTGAGGATAGAGTCTGCAGAAAAGCAGAGAGGGCCAAATTGTCTGGGGCATTTGAAGGGGTTCCAGGAGGCAGTGAGGACCAGCATCACTTTTCCCCGCTGGCACCTTTGCTGTGGCAGCAAAAGCTGGACGTTTGTTTTTTTTCCTCCGGGGGGCGTTCAAAGTGAAAAAAGGTGCTTTTGAGGCTAGAGTGCGCAGGAAAGCAGAGAGGGCCAAATTGTCTGGGGCATTTGAAGGGGTTCCAGGAGGCAGTGAGGACCAGCATCACTTTTCCCCGCTGGCACCTTTGCTGTGGCAGCAAAACCTGGACTTTTGTCTTTTTTGCTCCAAACAGCGCTGAAAGTGAAAAAAGGTGCTTTTGAGGCTAGAGTTAGCAGGAAAGCAGAGAGGGCCAAATTGTCTGGGGCATTTGAAGGTGTTCCAGGAGGCAGTGAGGACCAGCATCACTTTTCCCCGCTGGCACCTTTGCTGTGGCAGCAAAAGCTGGACGTTTTTATTTTTTGCTCCAAACAGCGCCGAAAGTGAAAAAAGGTGCTTTTGAGGCTAGAGTGCGCAGGAAAGCAGAGAGGGCCAAATTGTCTGGGGCATTTGAAGGGGTTCCAGGAGGCAGTGAGGACCAGCATCACTTTTCCCCGCTGTCACGTTTGCTGTGGCAGCAAAACCCGGACGTCTGTCTTTTTTGCTCCAAACAGCGCCGAAAGCGAAAACAGGTGCTTTCAAGGATGGAGTCTGCAGGAAAGCAGAGAGGGCCAAATTGTCTGGGGCATTTGAAGGGGTTCCAGGAGGCAGTGAGGACCAGCATCACTTTTCCCCGCTGGCACCTTTGCTGTGGCAGCAAAACCTGGACGTTTGTGTTTTTTTTTCTCCCGAGGCCGCCGAAAGTGAAAAAAGGTGCTTTTGAGGGTAGAGTCCGCAGGAAAGCAGAGAGGGCCAAATTGTCTGGGGCATTTGAAGGGGTTCCAGGAGGCAGTGAGGACCAGCATCACTTTTCCCCGCTGGCACCTTTGCTGTGGCAGCAAAACCTGGACTTTTGTCTTTTTTGCTCCAAACAGCGTTGAAAGTGAAAAACAGTGCTTTTGAGGCTAGAGTTAGCAGGAAAGCAGAGAGGGCCAAATTGTCTGGGGCATTTGAAGGTGTTCCAGGAGGCAGTGAGGACCAGCATCACTTTTCCCCGCTGGCACCTTTGCTGTGGCAGCAAAACCTGGACGTTTGTCTTTTTTTCATCAAACAGCGCCGAAAGTGAAAAAAGGTGCTTTTGAGGGTAGAGTCCGCAGGAAAGCAGAGAGGGCCAAATTGTCTGGGGCATTTGAAGGGGTTCCAGGAGGCAGTGAGGACCAGCATCACTTTTCCCCGCTGGCACCTTTGCTGTGGCAGCAAAACCTGGATGTTTGTCTTTTTTCCTCCGGAGGGCGCCGAAAGTCAAAAAAGGTGCTTTTGAGGCTAGAGTCCGCAGGAAAGCAGAGAGGGCCAAATTGTCTGGGGCATTTGAAGGGGTTCCAGGAGGCAGTGAGGACCAGCATCACGTTTCCCCCTGGCACCTTTGCTGTGGCAGCAAAACCTGGACTTTTGTCTTTTTTGCTCCAAACAGCGCTGAAAGTGAAAAAAGGTGCTTTTGAGGCTAGAGTTAGCAGGAAAGCAGAGAGGGCCAAATTGTCTGGGGCATTTGAAGGTGTTCCAGGAGGCAGTGAGGACCAGCATCACTTTTCCCCGCTGGCACCTTTGCTGTGGCAGCAAAAGCTGGACGTTTTTATTTTTTGCTCCAAACAGCGCCGAAAGTGAAAAAAGGTGCTTTTGAGGCTAGAGTGCGCAGGAAAGCAGAGAGGGCCAAATTGTCTGGGGCATTTGAAGGTGTTCCAGGAGGCAGTGAGGACCAGCATCACTTTTCCCCGCTAGCACCTTTGCTGTGGCAGCAAAAGCTGGACGTTTGTCTTTTTTGCTCCAAACAGCGCCGAAAGTGAAAAAAGGTGCTTTTGAGGATAGAGTCCGCAGGAAAGCAGAGAGGGCCAAATTGTCTGGGGCATTTGAAGGGGTTCCAGGAGGCAGTGAGGACCAGCATCACTTTTCCCCGCTGGCACCTTTGCTGTGGCAGCAAAACCTGGACGTTTGTGTTTTTTTTTTCTCCCGAGGCCGCCGAAAGTGAAAAAAGGTGTTTTGAGGATAGAGTCTGCAGAAAAGCAGAGAGGGCCAAATTGTCTGGTGCATTTGAAGGGGTTCCAGGAGGCAGTGAGGACCAGCATCACTTTTCCCCGCTGGCACCTTTGCTATGGCAGCAAAAGCTGGACGTTTGTCTTTTTTGCTCCAAACAGCGCAGAAAGTGATAAACAGTGCTTTTGAGGCAAGAGTTAGCAGGAAAGCAGAGAGGGCCAAATTGTCTGGGGCATTTGAAGGGGTTCCAGGAGGCAGTGAGGACCAGCATCACTTTTCCCCGCTGGCACCTTTGCTGTGGCAGCAAAACCTGGACTTTTGTCTTTTTTGCTCCAAACAGCGTTGAAAGTGAAAAACAGTGCTTTTGAGGCTAGAGTTAGCAGGAAAGCAGAGAGGGCCAAATTGTCTGGGGCATTTGAAGGTGTTCCAGGAGGCAGTGAGGACCAGCATCACTTTTCCCCGCTGGCACCTTTGCTGTGGCAGCAAAACCTGGACGTTTGTCTTTTTTGCATCAAACAGCGCCGAAAGTGAAAAAAGGTGCTTTTGAGGGTAGAGTCCGCAGGAAAGCAGAGAGGGCCAAATTGTCTGGGGCATTTGAAGGGGTTCCAGGAGGCAGTGAGGACCAGCATCACTTTTCCCCGCTGGCACCTTTGCTGTGGCAGCAAAACCCGGACGTTTGTCTTTTTTGCTCCAAACAGCGCCGAAAGTGAAAAAAGGTGTTTTGAGGATAGAGTCTGCAGAAAAGCAGAGAGGGCCAAATTGTCTGGGGCATTTGAAGGGGTTCCAGGAGGCAGTGAGGACCAGCATCACTTTTCCCCGCTGGCACCTTTGCTGTGGCAGCAAAAGCTGGACGTTTGTTTTTTTTCCTCCGGGGGGCGTTCAAAGTGAAAAAAGGTGCTTTTGAGGCTAGAGTGCGCAGGAAAGCAGAGAGGGCCAAATTGTCTGGGGCATTTGAAGGGGTTCCAGGAGGCAGTGAGGACCAGCATCACGTTTCCCCCCTGGCACCTTTGCTGTGGCAGCAAAACCTGGACTTTTGTCTTTTTTGCTCCAAACAGCGCTGAAAGTGAAAAAAGGTGCTTTTGAGGCTAGAGTTAGCAGGAAAGCAGAGAGGGCCAAATTGTCTGGGGCATTTGAAGGTGTTCCAGGAGGCAGTGAGGACCAGCATCACTTTTCCCCGCTGGCACCTTTGCTGTGGCAGCAAAAGCTGGACGTTTTTATTTTTTGCTCCAAACAGCGCCGAAAGTGAAAAAAGGTGCTTTTGAGGCTAGAGTGCGCAGGAAAGAAGAGAGGGCCAAATTGTCTGGGGCATTTGAAGGGGTTCCAGGAGGCAGTGAGAACCAGCATCACTTTTCCCCGCTGTCACGTTTGCTGTGGCAGCAAAACCCGGACGTCTGTCTTTTTTGCTCCAAACAGCGCCGAAAGCGAAAACAGGTGCTTTCAAGGATGGAGTCTGCAGGAAAGCAGAGTGGGCCAAATTGTCTGGGGCATTTGAAGGGGTTCCAGGAGGCAGTGAGGACCAGCATCACTTTTCCCCGCTGGCACCTTTGCTGTGGCAGCAAAACCTGGACGTTTGTGTTTTTTTTTCTCCCGAGGCCGCCGAAAGTGAAAAAAGGTGTTTTGAGGATAGAGTCTGCAGAAAAGCAGAGAGGGCCAAATTGTCTGGGGCATTTGAAGGGGTTCCAGGAGGCAGTGAGGACCAGCATCACTTTTCCCCGCTGGCACCTTTGCTGTGGCAGCAAAACCTGGACTTTTGTCTTTTTTGCTCCAAACAGCGTTGAAAGTGAAAAACAGTGCTTTTGAGGCTAGAGTTAGCAGGAAAGCAGAGAGGGCCAAATTGTCTGGGGCATTTGAAGGTGTTCCAGGAGGCAGTGAGGACCAGCATCACTTTTCCCCGCTGGCACCTTTGCTGTGGCAGCAAAACCTGGACGTTTGTCTTTTTTTCATCAAACAGCGCCGAAAGTGAAAAAAGGTGCTTTTGAGGGTAGAGTCCGCAGGAAAGCAGAGAGGGCCAAATTGTCTGGGGCATTTGAAGGGGTTCCAGGAGGCAGTGAGGACCAGCATCACTTTTCCCCGCTGGCACCTTTGCTGTGGCAGCAAAACCTGGATGTTTGTCTTTTTTCCTCCGGAGGGTGCCGAAAGTCAAAAAAGGTGCTTTTGAGGGTAGAGTCCGCAGGAAAGCAGAGAGGGCCAAATTGTCTGGGGCATTTGAAGGGGTTCCAGGAGGCAGTGAGGACCAGCATCACTTTTCCCCGCTGGCACCTTTGCTGTGGCAGCAAAACCCGGACGTTTGTTTTTTTGCTCCAAACAGCGCCGAAAGTGAAAAAAGTTGTTTTGAGGATAGAGTCTGCAGAAAAGCAGAGAGGGCCAAATTGTCTGGGGCATTTGAAGGGGTTCCAGGAGGCAGTGAGGACGAGCATCACTTTTCCCCGCTGGCACCTTTGCTGTGGCAGCAAAAGCTGGACGTTTGTTTTTTTTCCTCCGGGGGGCGTTCAAAGTGAAAAAAGGTGCTTTTAAGGCTAGAGTGCGCAGGAAAGCAGAGAGGGCCAAATTGTGTGGGGCATTTGAAGGGGTTCCAGGAGGCAGTGAGGACCAGCATCACTTTTCCCCCCTGGCACCTTTGCTGTGGCAGCAAAACCTGGACTTTTGTCTTTTTTGCTCCAAACAGCGCTGAAAGTGAAAAAAGGTGCTTTTGAGGCTAGAGTTAGCAGGAAAGCAGAGAGGGCCAAATTGTCTGGGGCATTTGAAGGTGTTCCAGGAGGCAGTGAGGACCAGCATCACTTTTCCCCGCTGGCACCTTTGCTGTGGCAGCAAAAGCTGGACGTTTTTATTTTTTGCTCCAAACAGCGCCGAAAGTGAAAAAAGGTGCTTTTGAGGCTAGAGTGCGCAGGAAAGCAGAGAGGGCCAAATTGTCTGGGGCATTTGAAGGGGTTCCAGGAGGCAGTGAGGACCAGCATCACTTTTCCCCGCTAGCACCTTTGCTGTGGCAGCAAAAGCTGGACGTTTGTCTTTTTTGCTCCAAACAGCGCCGAAAGTGAAAAAAGGTGCTTTTGAGGATAGAGTCCGCAGGAAAGCAGAGAGGGCCAAATTGCCTAGGGCATTTGAAGGGGTTCCAGGAGGCAGTGAGGACCAGCATCACTTTTCCCCGCTGGCACCTTTGCTGTGGCAGCAAAACCTGGACGTTTGTGTTTTTTTTTTCTCCCGAGGCCGCCGAAAGTGAAAAAAGGTGTTTTGAGGATAGAGTCTGCAGAAAAGCAGAGAGGGCCAAATTGTCTGGTGCATTTGAAGGGGTTCCAGGAGGCAGTGAGGACCAGCATCACTTTTCCCCGCTGGCACCTTTGCTATGGCAGCAAAAGCTGGACGTTTGTCTTTTTTGCTCCAAACAGCGCCGAAAGTGAAAAACAGTGCTTTTGAGGCAAGATTTAGCAGGAAAGCAGAGAGGGCCAAATTGTCTGGGGCATTTGAAGGGGTTCCAGGAGGCAGTGAGGACCAGCATCACTTTTCCCCGCTGGCACCTTTGCTGTGGCAGCAAAACCCGGACGTTTGTTTTTTTTCCTCCGGGGGGCGTTCAAAGTGAAAAAAGGTGCTTTTGAGGCTAGAGTGCGCAGGAAAGCAGAGAGGGCCAAATTGTCTGGGGCATTTGAAGGGGTTCCAGGAGGCAGTGAGGACCAGCATCACGTTTCCCCCCTGGCACCTTTGCTGTGGCAGCAAAACCTGGACTTTTGTCTTTTTTGCTCCAAACAGCGCTGAAAGTGAAAAAAGGTGCTTTTGAGGCTAGAGTTAGCAGGAAAGCAGAGAGGGCCAAATTGTCTGGGGCATTTGAAGGTGTTCCAGGAGGCAGTGAGGACCAGCATCACTTTTCCCCGCTGGCACCTTTGCTGTGGCAGCAAAAGCTGGACGTTTTTATTTTTTGCTCCAAACAGCGCCGAAAGTGAAAAAAGGTGCTTTTGAGGCTAGAGTTAGCAGGAAAGCAGAGAGGGCCAAATTGTCTGGGGCATTTGAAGGGGTTCCAGGAGGCAGTGAGGACCAGCATCACTTTTCCCCGCTGGCACCTTTGCTGTGGCAGCAAAAGCTGGACGTTTGTGTTTTTTTTTCTCCCGAGGCCGCCGAAAGTGAAAAAAGGTGTTTTGAGGATAGAGTCTGCAGAAAAGCAGAGAGGGCCAAATTGTCTGGGGCATTTGAAGGGGTTCCAGGAGGCAGTGAGGACCAGCATCACTTTTCCCCGCTGGCACCTTTGCTGTGGCAGCAAAACCTGGACTTTTGTCTTTTTTGCTCCAAACAGCGTTGAAAGAGAAAAACAGTGCTTTTGAGGCTAGAGTTAGCAGGAAAGCAGAGAGGGCCAAATTGTCTGGGGCATTTGAAGGTGTTCCAGGAGGCAGTGAGGACCAGCATCACTTTTCCCCACTGGCACCTTTGCTGTGGCAGCAAAACCTGGACGTTTGTCTTTTTTTCATCAAACAGCGCCGAAAGTGAAAAAAGGTGCTTTTGAGGGTAGAGTCCGCAGGAAAGCAGAGAGGGCCAAATTGTCTGGGGCATTTGAAGGGGTTCCAGGAGGCAGTGAGGACCAGCATCACTTTTCCCCGCTAGCACCTTTGCTGTGGCAGCAAAAGCTGGACGTTTGTCTTTTTTGCTCCAAACAGCGCCGAAAGTGAAAAAAGGTGCTTTTGAGGATAGAGTCCGCAGGAAAGCAGAGAGAGCCAAATTGCCTAGGGCATTTGAAGGGGTTCCAGGAGGCAGTGAGGACCAGCATCACTTTTCCCCGCTGGCACCTTTGCTGTGGCAGCAAAACCTGGACGTTTGTGTTTTTTTTTTCTCCCGAGGCCGCCGAAAGTGAAAAAAGGTGTTTTGAGGATAGAGTCTGCAGAAAAGCAGAGAGGGGCAAATTGTCTGGGGCATTTGAAGGGGTTCCAGGAGGCAGTGAGGACCAGCATCACTTTTCCCAGCTGGCACCTTTGCTATGGCAGCAAAAGCTGGACGTTTGTCTTTTTTGCTCCAAACAGCGCCGAAAGTGAAAAACAGTGCTTTTGAGGCAAGATTTAGCAGGAAAGCAGAGAGGGCCAAATTGTCTGGGGCATTTGAAGGGGTTCCAGGAGGCAGTGAGGACCAGCATCACTTTTCCCCGCTGGCACCTTTGCTGTGGCAGCAAAACCTGGACTTTTGTCTTTTTTGCTCCAAACAGCGTTGAAAGTGAAAAACAGTGCTTTTGAGGCTAGAGTTAGCAGGAAAGCAGAGAGGGCCAAATTGTCTGGGGCATTTGAAGGGGTTCCAGGAGGCAGTGAGGACCAGCATCACTTTTCCCCGCTGGCACCTTTGCTGTGGCAGCAAAACCTGGACGTTTTTCTTTTTTGCATCAAACAGCGCCGAAAGTGAAAAAAGGTGCTTTTGAGGGTAGAGTCCGCAGGAAAGCAGAGAGGGCCAAATTGTCTGGGGCATTTGAAGGGGTTCCAGGAGGCAGTGAGGACCAGCATCACTTTTCCCCGCTAGCACCTTTGCTGTGGCAGCAAAAGCTGGACGTTTGTCTTTTTTGCTCCAAACAGCGCCGAAAGTGAAAAAAGGTGCTTTTGAGGATAGAGTCCGCAGGAAAGCAGAGAGGGCCAAATTGCCTAGGGCATTTGAAGGGGTTCCAGGAGGCAGTGAGGACCAGCATCACTTTTCCCCGCTGGCACCTTTGCTGTGGCAGCAAAACCTGGACGTTTGTGTTTTTTTTTCTCCCGAGGCCGCCGAAAGTGAAAAAAGGTGTTTTGAGGATAGAGTCTGCAGAAAAGCAGAGAGGGCCAAATTGTCTGGGGCATTTGAAGGGGTTCCAGGAGGCAGTGAGGACCAGCATCACTTTTCCCCGCTGGTACCTTTGCTGTGGCAGCAAAAGCTGGACGTTTGTTTTTTTTCCTCCGGGGGGCGTTCAAAGTGAAAAAAGGTGCTTTTGAGGCTAGAGTGCGCAGGAAAGCAGAGAGGGCCAAATTGTCTGGGGCATTTGAAGGGGTTCCAGGAGGCAGTGAGGACCAGCATCACGTTTCCCCCCTGGCACCTTTGCTGTGGCAGCAAAACCTGGACTTTTGTCTTTTTTGCTCCAAACAGCGCTGAAAGTGAAAAAAGGTGCTTTTGAGGCTAGAGTTAGCAGGAAAGCAGAGAGGGCCAAATTGTCTGAGGCATTTGAAGGTGTTCCAGGAGGCAGTGAGGACCAGCATCACTTTTCCCCGCTGGCACCTTTGCTGTGGCAGCAAAAGCTGGACGTTTTTCTTTTTTGCTCCAAACAGCGCCGAAAGTGAAAAAAGGTGCTTTTGAGGCTAGAGTGTGCAGGAAAGCAGAGAGGGCCAAATTGTCTGGGGCATTTGAAGGGGTTCCAGGAGGCAGTGAGGACCAGCATCACTTTTCCCCGCTAGCACCTTTGCTGTGGCAGCAAAACCCGGACGTCTGTCTTTTTTGCTCCAAACAGCGCCGAAAGCGAAAACAGGTGCTTTCAAGGATGGAGTCTGCAGGAAAGCAGAGAGGGCCAAATTGTCTGGGGCATTTGAAGGGGTTCCAGGAGGCAGTGAGGACCAGCATCACTTTTCCCCGCTGGCACCTTTGCTGTGGCAGCAAAACCTGGACGTTTGTGTTTTTTTTTCTCCCGAGGCCGCCGAAAGTGAAAAAAGGTGTTTTGAGGATAGAGTCTGCAGAAAAGCAGAGAGGGCCAAATTGTCTGGGGCATTTGAAGGGGTTCCAGGAGGCAGTGAGGACCAGCATCACTTTTCCCCGCTGGCGCCTTTGCTGTGGCAGCAAAACCTGGACTTTTGTCTTTTTTGCTCCAAACAGCGTTGAAAGTGAAAAACAGTGCTTTTGAGGCTAGAGTTAGCAGGAAAGCAGAGAGGGCCAAATTGTCTGGGGCATTTGAAGGTGTTCCAGGAGGCAGTGAGGACCAGCATGACTTTTCCCCGCTGGCACCTTTGCTGTGGCAGCAAAACCTGGACGTTTGTCTTTTTTTCATCAAACAGCGCCGAAAGTGAAAAAAGGTGCTTTTGAGGGTAGAGTCCGCAGGAAAGCAGAGAGGGCCAAATTGTCTGGGGCATTTGAAGGGGTTCCAGGAGGCAGTGAGGACCAGCATCACTTTTCCCCGCTGGCACCTTTGCTGTGGCAGCAAAAGCTGGACGTTTTTATTTTTTGCTCCAAACAGCGCCGAAAGTGAAAAAAGGTGCTTTTGAGGCTAGAGTGCGCAGGAAAGCAGAGAGGGCCAAATTGTCTGGGGCATTTGAAGGGGTTCCAGGAGGCAGTGAGGACCAGCATCACTTTTCCCCGCTGTCACGTTTGCTGTGGCAGCAAAACCCGGACGTCTGTCTTTTTTGCTCCAAACAGCGCCGAAAGCGAAAACAGGTGCTTTCAAGGATGGAGTCTGCAGGAAAGCAGAGAGGGCCAAATTGTCTGGGGCATTTGAAGGGGTTCCAGGAGGCAGTGAGGACCAGCATCACTTTTCCCCGCTGGCACCTTTGCTGTGGCAGCAAAAGCTGGACGTTTGTGTTTTTTTTTCTCCCGAGGCCGCCGAAAGTGAAAAAAGGTGTTTTGAGGATAGAGTCTGCAGAAAAGCAGAGAGGGCCAAATTGTCTGGGGCATTTGAAGGGGTTCCAGGAGGCAGTGAGGACCAGCATCACTTTTCCCCGCTGGCACCTTTGCTGTGGCAGCAAAACCTGGACTTTTGTCTTTTTTGCTCCAAACAGCGTTGAAAGAGAAAAACAGTGCTTTTGAGGCTAGAGTTAGCAGGAAAGCAGAGAGGGCCAAATTGTCTGGGGCATTTGAAGGTGTTCCAGGAGGCAGTGAGGACCAGCATCACTTTTCCCCGCTGGCACCTTTGCTGTGGCAGCAAAACCTGGACGTTTGTCTTTTTTTCATCAAACAGCGCCGAAAGTGAAAAAAGGTGCTTTTGAGGGTAGAGTCCGCAGGAAAGCAGAGAGGGCCAAATTGTCTGGGGCATTTGAAGGGGTTCCAGGAGGCAGTGAGGACCAGCATCACTTTTCCCCGCTAGCACCTTTGCTGTGGCAGCAAAAGCTGGACGTTTGTCTTTTTTGCTCCAAACAGCGCCGAAAGTGAAAAAAGGTGCTTTTGAGGATAGAGTCCGCAGGAAAGCAGAGAGGGCCAAATTGCCTAGGGCATTTGAAGGGGTTCCAGGAGGCAGTGAGGACCAGCATCACTTTTCCCCGCTGGCACCTTTGCTGTGGCAGCAAAACCTGGACGTTTGTGTTTTTTTTTTCTCCCGAGGCCGCCGAAAGTGAAAAAAGGTGTTTTGAGGATAGGGTCTGCAGAAAAGCAGAGAGGGCCAAATTGTCTGGGGCATTTGAAGGGGTTCCAGGAGGCAGTGAGGACCAGCATCACTTTTCCCCGCTGGCACCTTTGCTGTGGCAGCAAAAGCTGGACGTTTGTCTTTTTTGCTCCAAACAGCGCCGAAAGTGAAAAACAGTGCTTTTGAGGCAAGAGTTAGCAGGAAAGCAGAGAGGGCCAAATTGTCTGGGGCATTTGAAGGGGTTCCAGGAGGCAGTGAGGACCAGCATCACTTTTCACCGCTGGCACCTTTGCTGTGGCAGCAAAACCTGGACTTTTGTCTTTTTTGCTCCAAACAGCGTTGAAAGTGAAAAACAGTGCTTTTGAGGCTAGAGTTAGCAGGAAAGCAGAGAGGGCCAAATTGTCTGGGGCATTTGAAGGGGTTCCAGGAGGCAGTGAGGACCAGCATCACTTTTCCCCGCTGGCACCTTTGCTGTGGCAGCAAAACCTGGACGTTTTTCTTTTTTGCATCAAACAGCGCCGAAAGTGAAAAAAGGTGCTTTTGAGGGTAGAGTCCGCAGGAAAGCAGAGAGGGCCAAATTGTCTGGGGCATTTGAAGGGGTTCCAGGAGGCAGTGAGGACCAGCATCACTTTTCCCCGCTAGCACCTTTGCTGTGGCAGCAAAAGCTGGACGTTTGTCTTTTTTGCTCCAAACAGCGCCGAAAGTGAAAAAAGGTGCTTTTGAGGATAGAGTCCGCAGGAAAGCAGAGAGGGCCAAATTGCCTAGGGCATTTGAAGGTGTTCCAGGAGGCAGTGAGGACCAGCATCACTTTTCCCCGCTGGCACCTTTGCTGTGGCAGCAAAACCTGGACGTTTGTGTTTTTTTTTTCTCCCGAGGCCGCCGAAAGTGAAAAAAGGTGTTTTGAGGATAGAGTCTGCAGAAAAGCAGAGAGGGCCAAATTGTCTGGTGCATTTGAAGGGGTTCCAGGAGGCAGTGAGGACCAGCATCACTTTTCCCCGCTGGCACCTTTGCTATGGCAGCAAAAGCTGGACGTTTGTCTTTTTTGCTCCAAACAGCGCCGAAAGTGAAAAACAGTGCTTTTGAGGCAAGATTTAGCAGGAAAGCAGAGAGGGCCAAATTGTCTGGGGCATTTGAAGGGGTTCCAGGAGGCAGTGAGGACCAGCATCACTTTTCCCCGCTGGCACCTTTGCTGTGGCAGCAAAAGCTGGACTTTTGTCTTTTTTGCTCCAAACAGCGTTGAAAGTGAAAAACAGTGCTTTTGAGGCTAGAGTTAGCAGGAAAGCAGAGAGGGCCAAATTGTCTGGGGCATTTGAAGGTGTTCCAGGAGGCAGTGAGGACCAGCATCACTTTTCCCCGCTGGCACCTTTGCTGTGGCAGCAAAAGCTGGACGTTTGTCTTTTTTGCATCAAACAGCGCCGAAAGTGAAAAAAGGTGCTTTTAAGGGTAGAGTCCGCAGGAAAGCAGAGAGGGCCAAATTGTCTGGGGCATTTGAAGGGGTTCCAGGAGGCAGTGAGGACCAGCATCACTTTTCCCCGCTGGCACCTTTGCTGTGGCAGCAAAACCTGGACGTTTGTCTTTTTTCCTCCGGAGGGCGCCGAAAGTCAAAAAAGGTGCTTTTGAGGCTAGAGTCCGCAGGAAAGCAGAGAGGGCCAAATTGTCTGGGGCATTTGAAGGTGTTCCAGGAGGCAGTGAGGACCAGCATCACTTTTCCCCGCTGGCACCTTTGCTGTGGCAGCAAAACCCGGACGTTTGTCTTTTTTGCTCCAAACAGCGCCGAAAGTGAAAAAAGGTGTTTTGAGGATAGAGTCTGCAGAAAAGCAGAGAGGGCCAAATTGTCTGGGGCATTTGAAGGGGTTCCAGGAGGCAGTGAGGACCAGCATCACTTTTCCCCGCTGGCACCTTTGCTGTGGCAGCAAAAGCTGGACGTTTGTTTTTTTTCCTCCGGGGGGCGTTCAAAGTGAAAAAAGGTGCTTTTGAGGCTAGAGTGCGCAGGAAAGCAGAGAGGGCCAAATTGTCTGGGGCATTTGAAGGGGTTCCAGGAGGCAGTGAGGACCAGCATCACGTTTCCCCCCTGGCACCTTTGCTGTGGCAGCAAAACCTGGACTTTTGTCTTTTTTGCTCCAAACAGCGCTGAAAGTGAAAAAAGGTGCTTTTGAGGCTAGAGTTAGCAGGAAAGCAGAGAGGGCCAAATTGTCTGGGGCATTTGAAGGTGTTCCAGGAGGCAGTGAGGACCAGCATCACTTTTCCCCGCTGGCACCTTTGCTGTGGCAGCAAAAGCTGGACGTTTTTATTTTTTGCTCCAAACAGCGCCGAAAGTGAAAAAAGGTGCTTTTGAGGCTAGAGTGCGCAGGAAAGCAGAGAGGGCCAAATTGTCTGGGGCATTTGAAGGGGTTCCAGGAGGCAGTGAGGACCAGCATCACTTTTCCCCGCTGGCACGTTTGCTGTGGCAGCAAAACCCGGACGTCTGTCTTTTTTGCTCCAAACAGCGCCGAAAGCGAAAACAGGTGCTTTCAAGGATGGAGTCTGCAGGAAAGCAGAGAGGGCCAAATTGTCTGGGGCATTTGAAGGGGTTCCAGGAGGCAGTGAGGACCAGCATCACTTTTCCCCGCTGGCACCTTTGCTGTGGCAGCAAAACCTGGACGTTTGTGTTTTTTTTTCTCCCGAGGCCGCCGAAAGTGAAAAAAGGTGTTTTGAGGATAGAGTCTGCAGAAAAGCAGAGAGGGCCAAATTGTCTGGGGCATTTGAAGGGGTTCCAGGAGGCAGTGAGGACCAGCATCACTTTTCCCAGCTGGCACCTTTGCTGTGGCAGCAAAACCTGGACTTTTGTCTTTTTTGCTCCAAACAGCGTTGAAAGTGAAAAACAGTGCTTTTGAGGCTAGAGTTAGCAGGAAAGCAGAGAGGGCCAAATTGTCTGGGGCATTTGAAGGGGTTCCAGGAGGCAGTGAGGACCAGCATCACTTTTCCCCGCTGGCACCTTTGCTGTGGCAGCAAAACCTGGATGTTTGTCTTTTTTCCTCCGGAGGGCGCCGAAAGTCAAAAAAGGTGCTTTTGAGGCTAGAGTCCGCAGGAAAGCAGAGAGGGCCAAATTGTCTGGGGCATTTGAAGGGGTTCCAGGAGGCAGTGAGGACCAGCATCACTTTTCCCCGCTGGCACCTTTGCTGTGGCAGCAAAACCTGGATGTTTGTCTTTTTTCCTCCGGAGGGCGCCGAAAGTCAAAAAAGGTGCTTTTGAGGCTAGAGTCCGCAGGAAAGCAGAGAGGGCCAAATTGTCTGGGGCATTTGAAGGGGTTCCAGGAGGCAGTGAGGACCAGCATCACTTTTCCCCGCTAGCACCTTTGCTGTGGCAGCAAAACCTGGACGTTTGTCTTTTTTCCTCCGGAGGGCGCCGAAAGTGAAAAAAGGTGTTTTGAGGATAGAGTCTGCAGAAAAGCAGAGAGGGCCAAATTGTCTGGGGCATTTGAAGGGGTTCCAGGAGGCAGTGAGGACCAGCATCACTTTTCCCCGCTGGCACCTTTGCTGTGGCAGCAAAAGCTGGACGTTTGTTTTTTTTCCTCCGGGGGGCGTTCAAAGTGAAAAAAGGTGCTTTTGAGGCTAGAGTGCGCAGGAAAGCAGAGAGGGCCAAATTGTGTGGGGCATTTGAAGGGGTTCCAGGAGGCAGTGAGGACCAGCATCACTTTTCCCCCCTGGCACCTTTGCTGTGGCAGCAAAACCTGGAGTTTTGTCTTTTTTGCTCCAAACAGCGCTGAAAGTGAAAAAAAGGTGCTTTTGAGGCTAGAGTTAGCAGGAAAGCAGAGAGGGCCAAATTGTCTGGGGCATTTGAAGGTGTTCCAGGAGGCAGTGAGGACCAGCATCACTTTTCCCCGCTGGCACCTTTGCTGTGGCAGCAAAAGCTGGACGTTTTTATTTTTTGCTCCAAACAGCGCCGAAAGTGAAAAAAGGTGCTTTTGAGGCTAGAGTGCGCAGGAAAGCAGAGAGGGCCAAATTGTCTGGGGCATTTGAAGGGGTTCCAGGAGGCAGTGAGGACCAGCATCACTTTTCCCCGCTAGCACCTTTGCTGTGGCAGCAAAAGCTGGACGTTTGTCTTTTTTGCTCCAAACAGCGCCGAAAGTGAAAAAAGGTGCTTTTGAGGATAGAGTCCGCAGGAAAGCAGAGAGGGCCAAATTGCCTAGGGCATTTGAAGGGGTTCCAGGAGGCAGTGAGGACCAGCATCACTTTTCCCCGCTGGCACCTTTGCTGTGGCAGCAAAACCTGGACGTTTGTGTTTTTTTTTTCTCCCGAGGCCGCCGAAAGTGAAAAAAGGTGTTTTGAGGATAGAGTCTGCAGAAAAGCAGAGAGGGCCAAATTGTCTGGTGCATTTGAAGGGGTTCCAGGAGGCAGTGAGGACCAGCATCACTTTTCCCCGCTGGCACCTTTGCTATGGCAGCAAAAGCTGGACGTTTGTCTTTTTTGCTCCAAACAGCGCCGAAAGTGAAAAACAGTGCTTTTGAGGCAAGAGTTAGCAGGAAAGCAGAGAGGGCCAAATTGTCTGGGGCATTTGAAGGGGTTCCAGGAGGCAGTGAGGACCAGCATCACTTTTCCCCGCTGGCACCTTTGCTGTGGCAGCAAAACCTGGACTTTTGTCTTTATTGCTCCAAACTGCGTTGAAAGTGGAAAACAGTGCTTTTGAGGCTAGAGTTAGCAGGAAAGCAGAGAGGGCCAAATTGTCTGGGGCATTTGAAGGTGTTCCAGGAGGCAGTGAGGACCAGCATCACTTTTCCCCGCTGGCACCTTTGCTGTGGCAGCAAAACCTGGACGTTTGTCTTTTTTGCATCAAACAGCGCCGAAAGTGAAAAAAGGTGCTTTTGAGGGTAGAGTCCGCAGGAAAGCAGAGAGGGCCAAATTGTCTGGGGCATTTGAAGGGGTTCCAGGAGGCAGTGAGGACCAGCATCACTTTTCCCCGCTGGCACCTTTGCTGTGGCAGCAAAACCTGGATGTTTGTCTTTTTTCCTCCGGAGGGCGCCGAAAGTCAAAAAAGGTGCTTTTGAGGCTAGAGTCCGCAGGAAAGCAGAGAGGGCCAAATTGTCTGGGGCATTTGAAGGTGTTCCAGGAGGCAGTGAGGACCAGCATCACTTTTCCCCGCTGGCACCTTTGCTGTGGCAGCAAAACCCGGACGTTTGTCTTTTTTGCTCCAAACAGCGCCGAAAGTGAAAAAAGGTGTTTTGAGGATAGAGTCTGCAGAAAAGCAGAGAGGGCCAAATTGTCTGGGGCATTTGAAGGTGTTCCAGGAGGCAGTGAGGACCAGCATCACTTTTCCCCGCTGGCACCTTTGCTATGGCAGCAAAAGCTGGACGTTTGTCTTTTTTGCTCCAAACAGCGTTGAAAGTGAAAAACAGTGCTTTTGAGGCTAGAGTTAGCAGGAAAGCAGAGAGGGCCAAATTGTCTGGGGCATTTGAAGAGGTTCCAGGAGGCAGTGAGGACCAGCATCACTTTTCCCCGCTGGCACCTTTGCTGTGGCAGCAAAACCTGGACGTTTGTCTTTTTTGCATCAAACAGCGCCGAAAGCGAAAAAAGGTGCTTTTGAGGGTAGAGTCCGCAGGAAAGCAGAGAGGGCCAAATTGTCTGGGGCATTTGAAGGGGTTACAGGAGGCAGTGAGGACCAGCATCACTTTTCCCCGCTGGCACCTTTGCTGTGGCAGCAAAACCTGGATGTTTGTCTTTTTTCCTCCGGAGGGCTCCGAAAGTCAAAAAAGGTGCTTTTGAGGCTAGAGTGCGCAGGAAAGCAGAGAGGGCCAAATTGTCTGGGGCATTTGAAGGTGTTCCAGGAGGCAGTGAGGACCAGCATCACTTTTCCCCGCTGGCACCTTTGCTGTGGCAGCAAAACCCGGACGTTTTATTTTTTGCTCCAAACAGCGCCGAAAGTGAAAAAAGGTGTTTTGAGGATAGAGTCTGCAGAAAAGACGGGAGGGCCAAATTGTCTGTGGCATTTGAAGAGGTTCCAGGAGGCAGTGAGGACCAGCATCACTTTTCCCCGCTGGCACCTTTGCTGTGGCAGCAAAAGCTGGACGTTTTTATTTTTTGCTCCAAACAGCGCCGAAAGTGAAAAAAGGTGCTTTTGAGGCTAGAGTGCGCAGGAAAGCAGAGAGGGCCAAATTGTCTGGGGCATTTGAAGGTGTTCCAGGAGGCAGTGAGGACCAGCATCACTTTTCCCCGCTAGCACCTTTGCTGTGGCAGCAAAAGCTGGACGTTTGTCTTTTTTGCTCCAAACAGCGCCGAAAGTGAAAAAAGGTGCTTTTGAGGATAGAGTCCGCAGGAAAGCAGAGAGGGCCAAATTGCCTAGGGCATTTGAAGGGGTTCCAGGAGGCAGTGAGGACCAGCATCACTTTTCCCCGCTGGCACCTTTGCTGTGGCAGCAAAACCTGGACGTTTGTGTTTTTTTTTTCTCCCGAGGCCGCCGAAAGTGAAAAAAGGTGTTTTGAGGATAGAGTCTGCAGGAAAGCAGACAGGGCCAAATTGTCTGGGGCATTTGAAGGGGTTCCAGGAGGCAGTGAGGACCAGCATCACTTTTCCCCCCTGGCACCTTTGCTGTGGCAGCAAAACCTGGACGTTTGTCTTTTTTGCTCCAAACAGCGCCGAAAGTGAAAAAAGGTGCTTTTGAGGCTAGAGTTAGAAGGAAAGCAGAGAGGGCCAAATTGTCTGGGGCATTTGAAGGGGTTCCAGGAGGCAGTGGGGACCAGCATCACTTTTCCCCGCTGGCACCTTTGCTGTGGCAGCAAAAGCTGGACGTTTTTATTTTTTGCTCCAAACAGTGCCGAAAGTGAAAAAAGGTGCTTTTGAGGCTAGAGTGCGCAGGAAAGCAGAGAGGGCCAAATTGTCTGGGGCATTTGAAGGGGTTCCAGGAGGCAGTGAGGACCAGCATCACTTTTCCCCGCTAGCACCTTTGCTGTGGCAGCAAAAGCTGGACGTTTGTCTTTTTTCCTCCGGAGGGCGCCGAAAGTCAAAAAAAGTTGCTTTTGAGTATGGAGTCCGCAGGAAAGCAGAGAGGGCCAAATTGTCTGGGGCATTTGAAGGGGTTCCAGGAGGCAGTGAGGACCAGCATCACTTTTCCCCGCTGGCACCTTTGCTGTGGCAGCAAAAGCTGGACGTTTGTCTTTTTTGCTCCAAACAGCGCAGAAAGTGAAAAAAGGTGCTTTTGAGGATAGAGTCCGCAGGAAAGCAGAGAGGGCCAAATTGTGTGGGCATTTGAAGGGGTTCCAGGAGGCAGTGAGGACCAGCATCACTTTTCCCCGCTGGCACCTTTGCTGTGGCAGCAAAACCTGGACGTTTGTGTTTTTTTTTTCTCCCGAGGCCGCCGAAAGTGAAAAAAGGTGTCTTGATGATAGAGTCTGCAGAAAAGTAGAGAGGGCCAAATTGTCTGGTGCATTTGAAGGGGTTCCAGGAGGCAGTGAGGACCAGCATCACTTTTCCCCGCTGGCACCTTTGCTGTGGCAGCAAAAGCTGGACGTTTGTCTTTTTTGCTCCAAACAGCGCCGAAAGTGAAAAACAATGCTTTTGAGGCTAGAGTCCGGAGGAAAGCAGAGAGGGCCAAATTGTCTGGGGCATTTGAAGGGGTTCCAGGAGGCAGTGAGGACCAGCATCACTTTTCCCCGCTGGCACCTTTGCTGGGGCAGCAAAAGCTGGACTTTTGTCTTTTTTGCTCCAAACAGCGTTGAAATTGAAAAAAGGTGCTTTTGAGGCTAGAGTTAGCAGGAAAGCAGAGAGGGCCAAATTGTCTGGGGCATTTGAAGGGGTTCCAGGAGGCAGTGAGGACCAGCATCACTTTTCCCCGCTAGCACCTTTGCTGTGGCAGCAAAACCTGGACGTTTGTCTTTTTTCCTCCGGAGGGCGCCGAAAGTGAAAAAAGGTGCTTCTGAGGCTAGAGTTAGCAGGAAAGCAGAGAGGGCCAAATTGTCTGGGGCATTTGAAGGGGTTCCAGGAGGCAGTGAGGACCAGCATCACTTTTCCCCGCTGGCACCTTTGCTGTGGCAGCAAAACCTGGACGTTTGTCTTTTTTGCTCCAAACAGCGCTGAAAGTGAAAAAAGGTGCTTTTGAGGATAGAGTCCGCAGGAAAGCAGAGAGGGCCAAATTGTCTGGGGCATTTGAAGGGGTTCCAGGAGGCAGTGAGGACCAGCATCATTTTTCCCCACTGGCACCTTTGCTGTGGCAGCAAAACCTGGACGTTTATATTTTTTCCTCCCGAGGGCGCCAAAACTGAAAAAAGGTGCTTTTGAGGATAGATTCTGCAGGAAAGCAGAGAGGGCCAAATTGTGTGGGGCATTTGAAGAGGTTCCAGGAGGCAGTAAGGACCAGCATCACTTTTCCCCGCTGGCACCTTTGCTGTGGCAGCAAAAGCTGGACGTTTGTCTTTTTTGCTCCAAACAGCGCAGAAAGTGAAAAAAGGGGCTTTTGAGGCTAGAGTGCGCAGGAAAGCAGAGAGGGCCAAATTGTCTGGGGCATTTGAAGGGGTTCCAGGAGGCAGTGAGGACCAGCATCACTTTTCCCCGCTAGCACCTTTGCTGTGGCAGCAAAACCTGGACGTTTTTCTTTTTTTTTTCCGGAGAGCGCCGAAAGTGAAAAAAGGTGCTTTTGAGGCTAGAGTCCGCAGGAAAGCAGAGAGGGCCAATATGTCTGGGGCATTTGAAGGTGTTCCAGGAGGCAGTGAGGACCAGCATCACTTTTCCCCGCTGGCACCTTTGCTGTGGCAGCAAAACCCGGACGTTTGTCTTTTTTGCTCCAAACAGCGCCGAAAGTGAAAAAAGGTGCTTTTGAGGATAGAGTCCGCAGGAAAGCAGAGAGGGCCAAATTGTCTGGGGCATTTGAAAGGGTTCCAGGAGGCAGTGAGGACCAGCATCACTTTTCCCCACTGGCACCTTTGCTGTGGCAGCAAAACCTGGACGTTTATCTTTTTTCCTCCGGAGGGCGCCAAAACTGAAAAAAGGTGCTTTTGAGGATAGATTCTGCAGGAAAGCAGAGAGGGCCAAATTGTGTGGGGCATTTGAAGAGGTTCCAGGAGGCAGTGAGGACCAGCATCACTTTTCCCCGCTGGCACCTTTGCTGTGGCAGCAAAAGCTGGACGTTTGTCTTTTTTGCTCCAAACAGCGCAGAAAGTGAAAAAAGGGGCTTTTGAGGCTAGAGTGCGCAGGAAAGCAGAGAGGGCCAAATTGTCTGGGGCATTTGAAGGGGTTCTAGGAGGCAGTGAGGACCAGCATCACTTTTCCCCGCTGGCACCTTTGCTGTGGCAGCAAAACCTGGACTTTTGTCTTTTTTGCTCCAAACAGCGTTGAAAGTGAAAAAAGGTGCTTTTGAGGCTAGAGTTAGCAGGAAAGCAGAGAGGGCCAAATTGTCTGGGGCATTTGAAGGGGTTCCAGGAGGCAGTGAGGACCAGCATCACTTTTCCCCACTGGAACCTTTGCTGTGGCAGCAAAAGCTGGACGTTTGTCTTATTTGCATCAAACAGCGCCGAAAGTGAAAAAAGGTGCTTTTGAGGCTAGAGTGCGCAGGAAAGCAGAGAGGGCCAAATTGTCTGGGGCATTTGAAGGGGTTCCAGGAGGCAGTGAGGACCAGCATCACTTTTCCCCGCTAGCACCTTTGCTGTGGCAGCAAAAGCTGGACGTTTGTCTTTTTTCCTCCGGAGGGCGCCGAAAGTCAAAAAAAGTTGCTTTTGAGTATGGAGTCCGCAGGAAAGCAGAGAGGGCCAAATTGTCTGGGGCATTTGAAGGGGTTCCAGGAGGCAGTGAGGACCAGCATCACTTTTCCCCGCTGGCACCTTTGCTGTGGCAGCAAAAGCTGGACGTTTGTCTTTTTTGCTCCAAACAGCGCCGAAAGTGAAAAAAGGTGCTTTTGAGGATAGAGTCCGCAGGAAAGCAGAGAGGGCCAAATTGTGTGGGCATTTGAAGGGGTTCCAGGAGGCAGTGAGGACCAGCATCACTTTTCCCCGCTGGCACCTTTGCTGTGGCAGCAAAACCTGGACGTTTGTGTTTTTTTTTTCTCCCGAGGCCGCCGAAAGTGAAAAAAGGTGCTTTTGAGGCTAGAGTGCGCAGGAAAGCAGAGAGGGCCAAATTGTCTGGGGCATTTGAAGGGGTTCCAGGAGGCAGTGAGGACCAGCATCACTTTTCCCCGCTAGCACCTTTGCTGTGGCAGCAAAACCTGGACGTTTTTCTTTTTTTTTTCCAGAGAGCGCCGAAAGTGAAAAAAGGTGCTTTTGAGGCTAGAGTCCGCAGGAAAGCAGAGAGGGCCAATATGTCTGGGGCATTTGAAGGTGTTCCAGGAGGCAGTGAGGAACAGCATCACTTTTCCCCGCTGGCACCTTTGCTGTGGCAGCAAAACCCGGACGTTTGTCTTTTTTGCTCCAAACAGCGCCGAAAGTGAAAAAAGGTGCTTTTGAGGATAGAGTCCGCAGGAAAGCAGAGAGGGCCAAATTGTCTGGGGCATTTGAAAGGGTTCCAGGAGGCAGTGAGGACCAGCATCACTTTTCCCCACTGGCACCTTTGCTGTGGCAGCAAAACCTGGACGTTTATCTTTTTTCCTCCGGAGGGCGCCAAAACTGAAAAAAGGTGCTTTTGAGGATAGATTCTGCAGGAAAGCAGAGAGGGCCAAATTGTGTGGGGCATTTGAAGAGGTTCCAGGAGGCAGTGAGGACCAGCATCACTTTTCCCCGCTGGCACCTTTGCTGTGGCAGCAAAAGCTGGACGTTTGTCTTTTTTGCTCCAAACAGCGCAGAAAGTGAAAAAAGGGGCTTTTGAGGCTAGAGTGCGCAGGAAAGCAGAGAGGGCCAAATTGTCTGGGGCATTTGAAGGGGTTCTAGGAGGCAGTGAGGACCAGCATCACTTTTCCCCGCTGGCACCTTTGCTGTGGCAGCAAAACCTGGACTTTTGTCTTTTTTGCTCCAAACAGCGTTGAAAGTGAAAAAAGGTGCTTTTGAGGCTAGAGTTAGCAGGAAAGCAGAGAGGGCCAAATTGTCTGGGGCATTTGAAGGGGTTCCAGGAGGCAGTGAGGACCAGCATCACTTTTCCCCGCTAGCACCTTTGCTGTGGCAGCAAAAGCTGGACGTTTGTCTTATTTGCATCAAACAGCGCCGAAAGTGAAAAAAGGTGCTTTTGAGGATAGAGTCCGCAGGAAAGCAGAGAGGGCCAAATTGTCTGGGGCATTTGAAGGGGTTCCAGGAGGCAGTGAGGACCAGCATCACTTTTCCCCGCTAGCACCTTTGCTGTGGCAGCAAAACCTGGACGTTTGTCTTTTTTTTCCTGAGAGCGCCGAAAGTGAAAAAAGGTGCTTTTGAGGCTAGAGTCCGCAAGAAAGCAGAGAGGGCCAAATTGTCTGGGGCATTTGAAGGTGTTCCAGGAGGCAGTGAGGACCAGCATCACTTTTCCCCGCTGGCACCTTTGCTGTGGCAGCAAAACCTGGACTTTTGTCTTTTTTGCTCCAAACAGCGTCGAAAGTGAAAAAAGGTGCTTTTGAGGATAGAGTGCGCAGGAAAGCAGAGAGGGCCAAATTGTGTGGTGCATTTGAAGGGGTTCCAGGAGGCAGTGAGGACCAGCATCACTTTTCCCCGCTAGCACCATTGCTGTGGCAGCAAAACCTGGACGTTTGTCTTTTTTTTTCCGGAGAGCGCCGAAAGTCAGAAAAGGTGCTTTTGAGGCTAGAGTCCACAGGAAAGCAGAGAGGGCCAAATTGTCTGGGGCATTTGAAGGGGTTCCAGGAGGCAGTGAGGACCAGCATCACTTTTCCCCGCTGGCACCTTTGCTGTGGCAGCAAAACCTGGACGTTAATCTTTTTTTCTCCAAACAGCGCCGAAAGTGAAAAAAGGTGCTTTTGAGGCTAGAGTGCGCAGGAAAGCAGAGAGGGCCAAATTGTCTGGGGCATTTGAAGGGGTTCCAGGAGGCAGTGAGGACCAGCATCACTTTTCCCCGCTGGCACCTTTGCTGTGGCAGCAAAACCTGGACGTTTATCTTTTTTCCTCCCGAGGGCGCCAAAACTGAAAAAAGGTGCTTTTGAGGATAGATTCTGCAGGAAAGCAGAGAGGGCCAAATTGTGTGGGGCATTTGAAGATGTTCCAGGAGGCAGTGAGGACCAGCATCACTTTTCCCCGCTGGCACCTTTGCTGTGGCAGCAAAAGCTGGACGTTTGTCTTTTTTGCTCCAAACAGCGCAGAAAGTGAAAAAAGGTGCTTTTGAGGCTAGAGTCCGCAGGAAAGCAGAGAGGGCCAAATTGTGTGGTGCATTTGAAGGTGTTCCAGGAGGCAGTGAGGACCAGCATCACTTTTCCCCGCTGGCACCTTTGCTGTGGCAGCAAAAGCTGGACGTTTGTCTTTTTTGCTCCAAACAGCGCCGAAAGTGAAAAACGGTGCTTTTGAGGCTAGAGTCCGCAGGAAAGCAGAGAGGGCCAAATTGTCTGGGGCATTTGAAGGGGTTAAAGGAGGCAGTGAGAACCAGCATCACTTTTCCCCGCTGGCACCTTTGCTGTGGCAGTAAAAGCTGGACGTTTGTCTTTTTTCCTCCGGAGGGCGCCGAAAATGAAAAACGGTGCTTTTGAGGCTAGAGTGCGCAGGAAAGCAGAGAGGGCCAAATTGTCTGGGGCATTTGAAGGGGTTCCAGGAGGCAGTGAGGACCAGCATCACTTTTCCCCGCTAGCACCTTTGATGTGGCAGCAAAACCTGGACGTTTGTGTTTTTTTTTTCTCCCGAGGCCGCCGAAAGTGAAAAAAGGTGTTTTGAGGATAGAGTCTGCAGAAAAGCAGAGAGGGCCAAATTGTCTGGTGCATTTGAAGGGGTTCCAGGAGGCAGTGAGGACCAGCATCACTTTTCCCCGCTGGCACCTTTGCTATGGCAGCAAAAGCTGGACGTTTGTCTTTTTTGCTCCAAACAGCGCCGAAAGTGAAAAACAGTGCTTTTGAGGCTAGAGTTTGCAGGAAAGCAGAGAGGGCCAAATTGTCTGGGGCATTTGACGGTGTTCCAGGAGGCAGTGAGGACCAGCATCACTTTTCCCCGCTGGCACCTTTGCTGTGGCAGCAAAAGCTGGACGTTTGTCTTTTTTGCATCAAACAGCGCCGAAAGTGAAAAAAGGTGCTTTTGAGGGTAGAGTCCGCAGGAAAGCAGAGAGGGCCAAATTGTCTGGGGCATTTGAAGGTGTTCCAGGAGGCAGTGAGGACCAGCATCACTTTTCCCCGCTGGCACCTTTGCTGTGGCAGCAAAACCTGGATGTTTGTCTTTTTTCCTCCGGAGGGCGCCGAAAGTCAAAAAAGGTGCTTTTGAGGCTAGAGTCCGCAGGAAAGCAGAGAGGGCCAAATTGTCTGGGGCATTTGAAGGGGTTCCAGGAGGCAGTGAGGACCAGCATCACTTTTCCCCGCTGGCACCTTTGCTGTGGCAGCAAAACCCGGACGTTTGTCTTTTTTGCTCCAAACAGCGCCGAAATTGAAAAAAGGTGTTTTGAGGATAGAGTCTGCAGAAAAGCAGAGAGGGCCAAATTGTCTGGGGCATTTGAAGGGGTTCCAGGAGGCAGTGAGGACCAGCATCACTTTTCCCCGCTGGCACCTTTGCTGTGGCAGCAAAAGCTGGACGTTTGTTTTTTTTCCTCCGGGGGGCGTTAAAAGTGAAAAAAGGTGCTTTTGAGGCTAGAGTTAGCAGGAAAGCAGAGAGGGCCAAATTGTCTGGGGCATTTGAAGGGGTTCCAGGAGGCAGTGAGGACCAGCATCACTTTTCCCCGCTAGCACCTTTGCTGTGGCAGCAAAACCTGGACGTTTGTCTTTTTTCCTCCGGAGGGCGCCGAAAGTCAAAAAAAGTTGCTTTTGAGGCTAGAGTCCGCAGGAAAGCAGAGAGGGCCAAATTGTCTGGGGCATTTGAAGGGGTTCCAGGAGGCAGTGAGGACCAGCATCACTTTTCCCCGCTGGCACCTTTGCTGTGGCAGCAAAACCTGGACGTTTATCTTTTTTTCTCCAAACAGCGCCGGAAATGAAAAACGGTGCTTTTGAGGCTAGAGTGCGCAGGAAAGCAGAGAGGGCCAAATTGTCTGGGGCATTTGAAGGGGTTCCAGGAGGCAGTGAGGACCAGCATCACTTTTCCCCGCTGGCACCTTTGCTGTGGCAGCAAAACCTGGACGTTTATCTTTTTTCCTCCCGAGGGCGCCAAAACTGAAAAAAGGTGCTTTTGAGGATAGATTCTGCAGGAAAGCAGAGAGAGCCAAATTGTGTGGGGCATTTGAAGGGGTTCCAGGAGGCAGTGAGGACCAGCATCACTTTTCCCCGCTGGCACCTTTTCTGTGGCAGCAAAAGCTGGACGTTTGTCTTTTTTGCTCCAAACACCGCCGAAAGTGAAAAAAGGTTCTTTTGAGGCTAGAGTTAGCAGGAAAGCAGAGAGGGCCAAATTGTCTGGGGCATTTGAAGGTGTTCCAAGAGGCAGTGAGGACCAGCATCACTTTTCCCCGATGGCACCTTTGCTGTGTCAGCAAAACCTGGACGTTTGTCTTTTTTGCTCCAAACAGCGCCGAAAGTGAAAAAAGGTGCTTTTGAGGATAGAGTCCGCAGGAAAGCAGAGAGGGCCAAATTGCCTAGGGCATTTGAAGGGGTTCCAGGAGGCAGTGAGGACCAGCATCACTTTTCCCCGCTGGCACCTTTGCTGTGGCAGCAAAACCTGGACGTTTGTGTTTTTTTTTTCTCCCGAGGCCGCCGAAAGTGAAAAAAGGTGTTCTGAGGATAGAGTCTGCAGAAAAGCAGAGAGGGCCAAATTGTCTGGTGCATTTGAAGGGGTTCCAGGAGACAGTGAGGACCAGCATCACTTTTCCCCGCTGGCACCTTTGCTATGGCAGCAAAAGCTGGACGTTTGTCTTTTTTGCTCCAAACAGCGCCGAAAGTGAAAAACAGTGCTTTTGAGGCTAGAGTTAGCAGGAAAGCAGAGAGGGCCAAATTGTCTGGGGCATTTGAAGGGGTTCCAGGAGGCAGTGAGGACCAGCATCACTTTTCCCCGCTGGCACCTTTGCTGTGGCAGCAAAACCTGGACTTTTGTCTTTTTTGCTCCAAACAGCGTTGAAAGTGAAAAACAGTGCTTTTGAGGCTAGAGTTAGCAAGAAAGCAGAGAGGGCAAAATTGTCTGGTGCATTTGAAGGTGTTCCAGGAGGCAGTGAGGACCAGCATCAGTTTTCCCCGCTGGCACCTTTGCTGTGGCAGCAAAAGCTGGACGTTTGTCTTTTTTGCATCAAACAGCGCCGAAAGTGAAAAAAGGTGCTTTTGAGGGTAGAGTCCGCAGGAAAGCAGAGAGGGCCAAATTGTCTGGGGCATTTGAAGGGGTTACAGGAGGCAGTGAGGACCAGCATCACTTTTCCCCGCTGGCACCTTTGCTGTGGCAGCAAAACCTGGATGTTTGTCTTTTTTTCTCCAAACAGCGCCGAAAATGAAAAACGGTGCTTTTGAGGCTAGAGTGGGCAGGAAAGCAGAGAGGGCCAAATTGTCTGGGGCATTTGAAGGGGTTCCAGGAGGCAGTGAGGACCAGCATCACTTTTCCCCGCTGGCACCTTTGCTGTGGCAGCAAAACCTGGACGTTTATCTTTTTTCCTCCCGAGGGCGCCAAAACTGAAAAAAGGTGCTTTTGAGGATAGATTCTGCAGGAAAGCAGAGAGGGCCAAATTGTGTGGGGCATTTGAAGGGGTTCCAGGAGGCAGTGAGGACCAGCATCACTTTTCCCCGCTGGCACCTTTGCTGTGGCAGCAAAAGCTGGACGTTTGTCTTATTTGCATCAAACAGCGCCGAAAGTGAAAAAAGGTGCTTTTGAGGCTAGAGTGCGCAGGAAAGCAGAGAGGGCCAAATTGTCTGGGGCATTTGAAGGGGTTCCAGGAGGCAGTGAGGACCAGCATCACTTTTCCCCGCTGGCACATTTGCTGTGGCAGCAAAACCCGGACGTTTTTATTTTTTGCTCCAAACAGCGCCGAAAGTGAAAAAAGGTGCTTTTGAGGATAGAGTCTGCAGGAAAGCAGAGAGGGCCAAATTGTCTGGGGCATTTGAAGGGGTTCCAGGAGGCAGTGAGGACCAGCATCACTTTTCCCTGTTGGCACCTTTGCTGTGGCAGCTAAACCTGGACGTTTGTGTTTTTTTTTTCTCCCGAGGCCGCCGAAAGTGAAAAAAGGTGTTTTGAGGATAGAGTCTGCAGAAAAGCAGAGAGGGCCAAATTGTCTGGGGCATTTGAAGGGGTTCCAGGAGGCAGTGAGGACTAGCATCACTTTTCCCCGCTGGCACCTTTGCTGTGGCAGCAAAAGCTGGACTTTTGTCTTTTTTGCTCCAAACAGCGTTGAAAGTGAAAAATAGTGCTTTTGAGGCTAGAGTGCGCAGGAAAGAAAAGAGGGCCAAATTGTTTGGGGCATTTGAAGGGGTTCCAGGAGGCAGTGAGGACCAGCATCACTTTTCCCCGCTGGCACCTTTGCTGTGGCAGCAAAACCCGGACGTTTGTCTTTTTTGCTCCAAACAGCGCCGAAAGTGAAAAAAGCTGCTTTTGAGGCTAGAGTGCGCAGGAAAGCAGAGAGGGCCAAATTGTCTGGGGCGTTTGAAGGGGTTCCAGGAGGCAGTGAGGACCAGCATCACTTTTCCCCGCTGCCACCTTTGCTGTGGCAGCAAAAGCTGGACGTTTGTCTTTTTTGCTCCAAACAGCGCCGAAAGTGAAAAAAGGTGCTTTTGAGGCTAGAGTGCGCAGGAAAGCAGAGAGGGCCAAATTGTGTGGGGCATTTGAAGGGGTTCCAGGAGGCAGTGAGGACCAGCATCACTTTTCCCCGCTGGCACCTTTGCTGTGGCAGCAAAAGCTGGACGTTTGTCTTTTTTGCTCCGGAGGCTGCCGAAAGCGAAAACAGGTGCTTTGAGGATAGAGTCTGCAGAAAAGCAGAGAGGGCCAAATTGTCTGGGGCATTTGAAGGGGTTCCAGGAGGCAGTGAGGACCAGCATCACTTTTCCCTGTTGGCACCTTTGCTGTGGCAGCTAAACCTGGACGTTTGTGTTTTTTTTTTCTCCCGAGGCCGCCGAAAGTGAAAAAAGGTGTTTTGAGGATAGAGTCTGCAGAAAAGCAGAGAGGGCCAAATTGTCTGGGGCATTTGAAGGGGTTCCAGGAGGCAGTGAGGACTAGCATCACTTTTCCCCGCTGGCACCTTTGCTGTGGCAGCAAAAGCTGGTCTTTTGTCTTTTTTGCTCCAAACAGCGTTGAAAGTGAAAAATAGTGCTTTTGAGGCTAGAGTGCGCAGGAAAGCAAAGAGGGCCAAATTGTTTGGGGCATTTGAAGGGGTTCCAGGAGGCAGTGAGGACCAGCATCACTTTTCCCCGCTGGCACCTTTGCTGTGGCAGCAAAACCCGGACGTTTGTCTTTTTTGCTCCAAACAGCGCCGAAAGTGAAAAAAGCTGCTTTTGAGGCTAGAGTGCGCAGGAAAGTAGAGAGGGCCAAATTGTCTGTGGCATTTGAAGGGGTTCCAGGAGGCAGTGAGGACCAGCATCACTTTTCCCTGCTGGCACCTTTGCTGTGGCAGCAAAAGCTGGACGTTTGTCTTTTTTGCTCCGGAGGCTGCCGAAAGCGAAAACAAGTGCTTCTGAGGATGGAGTCTGCAGGAAAGCAGAGAGGGCCAAATTGTGTGGTGCATTTGAAGAGGTTCCAGGAGGCAGTGAGGACCAGCATCACTTTTCCCCGCTGGCACCTTTGCTGTGGCAGCAAAAGCTGGACGTTTGTCTTTTTTGCTCCGGATGGCGCCGAAAGTCAAAACAAGTGCTTTAGAGGATGGAGTCCGCAGGAAAGCAGAGAGGGCCAAATTGTGTGGTGCATTTGAAGAGGTTCCAGGAGGCAGTGAGAACCAGCATTACTTTTCCCCGCTGGCACCTTTGCTGTGGCAGCAAAAGCTGGACGTTTGTCTTTTTTGCTCCGGAGGATGCCGAAAGCGAAAACAGGTGCGTTTGAGGATGGAGTCCGCAGGAAAGCAAAGAGGGCCAAATTGTCTGTGGCATTTGAAGGTGTTCCAGGAGGCAGTGAGGACCAGCATCACTTTTCCCAGCTGGCACCTTTGCTGTGGCAGCAAAAGATGGACGTTTGTCTTTTTTGCTCCGGAGGGCGCCGAAAGTGAAAACAGGTTCTTTTGAGGATGGAGTCCGCAGGAAAGCAGAGAGGGCCAAATTGTCTGGGGCATTTGAAGAGGTTCCAGGAGGCAGTGAGGACCAGCATCACTTTTCCCCGCTGGCACCTTTGCTGTGGCAGCAAAAGCTGGACGTTTGTCTTTTTTGCTCCGGAGTGCGCCGAAAGTGAAAACAAGTGCTTTTGAGGATGGAGTCCGCAGGAAAGCAGAGAGGGCCAAATTGTCTGGGGCATTTGAAGAGGTTCCAGGAGGCAGTGAGGACCAGCATCACTTTTCCCCGCTGGCACCTTTGCTGTGGCAGCAAAAGCTGGACGTTTGTCTTTTTTGCTCCGGAGGCTGCCGAAAGCGAAAACAGGTGCTTTTGAGGATGGAGTCTGCAGGAAAGCAGAGAGGGCCAAATTGTCTGGGGCATTTGAAGGTGTTCCAGGAGGCAGTGAGGACCAGCATCACTTTTCCCCGCTGGCACCTTCGCTGTGGCAGCAAAAGCTGGACGTTTGTCTTTTTTGCTCCGGATGGCGCCGAAAGTCAAAACAGGTGCGTATGAGGATGGAGTCCGCAGGAAAGCAGAGAGGGCCAAATTGTCTGGGGCATTTGAAGGGGTTCCAGGAGGCAGTGAGGACCAGCATCACTTTTCCCCGCTGGCACCTTTGCTGTGGCAGCAAAAGCTGGACGTTTGTGTTTTTTTTTCTCCCGAGGCCGCCGAAAGTGAAAAATGGTTTTTTGAAGATAGAGGCTGCAGAAAAGCAGAGAGGGCCAAATTGTCTGGGGCATTTGAAGGGGTTCCAGGAGGCAGTGAGGACCAGCATCACTTTTCCCCGCTGGCACCTTTGCTGTGGCAGCAAAAGCTGGACGTTTGTCTTTTTTGCTCCGGAGGATGCCGAAAGCGAAAACAGGTGCGTTTGAGGTTGGAGTCCGCAGGAAAGCAGAGAGGGCCAAATTGTCTGGGGCATTTGAAGAGGTTCCAGGAGGCAGTGAGGACCAGCATCACTTTTCCCCGCTGGCATCTTTGCTGTGGCAGCAAAAGCTGGACGTTTGTCTTTTTTGCTCCGGAGGTTGCCGAAAGCGAAAACAGGTGCTTTTGAGGATGGAGTCCGCAGGAAAGCAGAGAGGGCCAAATTGTGTGGTGCATTTGAAGAGGTTCCAGGAGGCAGTGAGGACCAGCATCACTTTTCCCCGCTGGCACCTTTGCTGTGGCAGCAAAAGCTGGACGTTTGTCTTTTTTGCTCCGGAGGGCGCCGAAAGTGAAAACAGGTGCTTTTGAGGATGGAGTCCGCAGGAAAGCAGAGAGGGCCAAATTGTCTGGGGCATTTGAAGAGGTTCCAGGAGGCAGTGAGGACCAGCATTACTTTTCCCCGCTGGCACATTTGCTGTGGCAGCAAATGCTGGACGTTTGTCTTTTTTGCTCCGGAGGGCGCCGAAAGCGAAAACAGGTTCTTTTGAGGATGGAGTCCGCAGGAAAGCAGAGAGGGCCAAATTGTGTGGTGCATTTGAAGAGGTTCCAGGAGGCAGTGAGGACCAGCATCACTTTTCCCCGCTGGCACCTTTGCTGTGGCAGCAAAAGCTGGACGTTTGTCTTTTTTGCTCCGGAGGATGCCGAAAGCGAAAACAGGTGCGTTTGAGGTTGGAGTCCGCAGGAAAGCAGAGAGGGCCAAATTGTGTGGTGCATTTGAAGAGGTTCCAGGAGGCAGTGAGGACCAGCATCACTTTTCCTCGCTGGCATCTTTGCTGTGGCAGCAAAAGCTGGACGTTTGTCTTTTTTGCTCCGGAGGGCGCCGAAAGCGAAAACAGGTTCTTTTGAGGATGGAGTCCGCAGGAAAGCAGAGAGGGCCAAATTGTCTGGGGCATTTGAAGAGGTTCCAGGAGGCAGTGAGGACCAGCATCACTTTTCCCCGCTGGCACCTTTGCTGTGGCAGAAAAAGCTGGACGTTTGTCTTTTTTGCTCCAGAGGATGCCGAAAGCAAAAACAGGTGCTTTTGAGGTTGGAGTCCGCAGGAAAGCAGAGAGGGCCAAATTGTGTGGTGCATTTGAAGAGGTTCCAGGAGGCAGTGAGGACCAGCATTACTTTTCCGCGCAGGCATCTTTGCTGTGGCAGCAAAAGCTGGACGTTTGTCTTTTTTGCTCCAGAGGTTGCCGAAATAGAAAACAGGTGCTTTTCAGGATGGAATCGGCAGGAAAGCAGAGAGGGCCAAATTGTCTGGTGCATTTGAAGAGGTTCCAGGAGGCAGTGAGGACCAGCATTACTTTTCCCCGCTGGCACCTTTGCTGTGGCAGAAAAAGCTGGACGTTTGTCTTTTTTGCTCCGGAGGATGCCGAAAGCGAAAACAGGTGCGTTTGAGGATGGAGTCCGCAGGAAAGCAGAGAGCGCCAAATTGTCTGGGGCATTTGAAGAGGTTCCAGGAGGCAGTGAGGACCAGCATCACTTTTCCCCCCTGGCACCTTTGCTGTGGCAGCAAAAGATGGACGTTTGTCTTTTTTGCTCCTGAGCTTGCCGAAAGCGAAAAAATGTGCTTTTGAGTATGGAGTCCGCAGGAAAGCAGAGAGGGCCAAATTGTCTGGGGCATTTGAAGAGGTTCCAGGAGGCAGTGAGGACCAGCATCACTTTTCCCCCCTGGCACCTTTGCTGTGGCAGCAAAAGATGGACGTTTGTCTTTTTTGCTCCGGAGGGCGCCGAAAGTGTAAACAAGTGCTTTTGAGGATGGAGTCCGCGGGAAAGCAGAGAGGGCCAAATTGTCTGGGGCATTTGAAGAGGTTCCAGGAGGCAGTGAGGACCAGCATCACTATTCCCCGCTGGCACCTTTGCTGTGGCAGCAAAAGCTGGACGTTTGTCTTTTTTGCTCCGGAGGGCGCCGAAAGTGAAAACAGGTGCTTTTGAGGATGGAGTCGGCAGGAAAGCAGAGAGGGCCAAATTGTGTGGTGCATTTGAAGGGGTTCCAGGAGGCAGTGAGGACCAGCATCACTTTTCCCCGCTGGCACCTTTGCTGTGGCAGCAAAACCTGGACGTTTGTCATTTTTGATCCGGAGGCTGCTGAAAGCGAAAACAGGGGCTTTTGAGGATGGAGTCCGCAGGAAAGCAGAGAGGGCCAAATTGTGTGGTGCATTTGAAGAGGTTCCAGGAGGCAGTGAGGACCAGCATCACTTTTCCCCGCTGGCACCTTTGCTGTGGCAGCAAAAGCTGGACGTTTGTCTTTTTTGCTCCGGAGGATGCCGAAAGCGAAAACAGGTGCTTTTGAGGATGGAGTCTGCAGGAAAGGAGAGAGGGCCAAATTGTCTGTGGCATTTGAAGAGGTTCCAGGAGGCAGTGAGGACCAGCATCACTTTTCCCCGCTGGCACCTTTGCTGTGGCAGCAAAAGCTGGACGTTTGTCTTTTTTGCTCCGGAGTATGCCGAAAGCGAAAACAGGTGCTTTTGAGGTTGGAGTCCGCAGGAAAGCAGAGAGGGCCAAATTGTGTGGGGCATTTGAAGAGGTTCCAGGAGGCAGTGAGGACCAGCATTACTTTTCCCCGCTGGCACCTTTGCTGTGGCAGCAAAAGCTGGACGTTTGTCTTTTTTGCTCCGGAGGATGCCGAAAGCGAAAACAGGTGCTTTTGAGGTTGGAGTCCGCAGGAAAGCAGAGAGGGCCAAATTGTCTGGGGCATTTGAAGAGGTTCCAGGAGGCAGTGAGGACCAGCATTACTTTTCCCCGCTGGCACCTTTGCTGTGGCAGCAAAAGCTGGACGTTTGTCTTTTTTGCTCTGGAGGATTCCGAAAGCGAAAACAGGTGCTTTTGAGGATGGAGTCTGCAGGAAAGCAGAGAGGGCCAAATTGTGTGGTGCATTTGAAGAGGTTCCAGGAGGCAGTGAGGACCAGCATCACTTTTCCCCGCTGGCACCATTGCTGTGGCAGCAAAAGCTGGACGTTTGTCTTTTTTGCTCCGGAGGGTGCCGAAAGTGAAAACAGGTGCTTTTGAGGATGGAGTCCGCAGGAAAGCAGAGAGGGCCAAATTGTGTGGTGCATTTGAGGAGGTTCCAGGAGGCAGTGAGGACCAGCATCACTTTTCCCGGCTGGCACATTGCTGTGGCAGCAAAAGCTGGACGTTTGTCTTTTTTGCTCCGGAGGATGCCGAAAGCGAAAACAGGTGCTTTTGAGGATGGACTCTGCAGGAAAGCAGAGAGGGCCAAATTGTCTGGGGCATTTGAAGAGGTTCCAGGAGGCAGTGAGGACCAGCATCACTTTTCCCCGCTGGCACCTTTGCTGTGGCAGCAAAAGCTGGACGTTTGTCTTTTTTGCACCGGAGGGCGCCGAAAGTGAAAACAGGTGCTTTTGAGGATGGAGTCCGCAGGAAAGCAGAGAGGGCCAAATTGTCTGGGGCATTTGAAGAGGTTCCAGGAGGCAGTGAGGACCAGCATCACTTTTCCCCGCTGGCACCTTTGCTGTGGCAGCAAAACCTGGACGTTTGTCTTTTTTGCTCCGGAGTGCGCCGAAAGTGAAAACAAGTGCTTTTCAGGATGGAGTCCGCAGGAAAGCAGAGAGGGGCAAATTGTGTGGTGCATTTGAAGAGGTTCCAGGAGGCAGTGAGGACCAGCATCACTTTTCCCCGCTGGCACCTTTGCTGTGGCAGCAAAAGCTGGACGTTTGTCATTTTTGATCCGGAGGCTGCTGAAAGCGAAAACAGGGGCTTTTGAGGATGGAGTCCGCAGGAAAGCAGAGAGGGCCAAATTGTGTGGTACATTTGAAGAGGTTCCAGGAGGCAGTGAGGACCAGCATCACTTTTCCCCGCTGGCACCTTTGCTGTGGCAGCAAAAGCCTGACGTTTGTCTTTTTTTGCTCCGGAGGATGCCGAAAGCGAAAACAGGTGCTTTTGAGGTTCGAGTCCGCAGGAAAGCAGAGAGGGCCAAATTGTCTGGGGCATTTGAAGAGGTTCCAGGAGGCAGTGAGGACCAGCATTACTTTTCCCCGCTGGCACCTTTGCTGTGGCAGCAAAAGCTGGACGTTTGTCTTTTTTGCTCCTGAGCTTGCCGAAAGCGAAAACAGGTGCTTTTGAGGATGGAGTCCGCAGGAAAGCAGAGAGGGCCAAATTGTCTGGGGCATTTGAAGAGGTTCCAGGAGGCAGTGAGGACCAGCATTACTTTTCCCCGCTGGCACCTTTGCTGTGGCAGCAAAAGCTGGACGTTTGTCTTTTTTGCTCCGGAGGATGCCGAAAGCGAAAACAGGTGCGTATGAGGATGGAGTCCGCAGGAAAGCAGAGAGGGCCAAATTGTGTGGTGCATTTGAAGAGGTTCCAGGAGGCAGTGAGGACCAGCATCACTTTTCCCCGCTGGCACCTTTCCTGTGGCAGCAAAAGCTGGACGTTTGTCTTTTTTGCTCTGGAGGATTCCGAAAGCGAAAACAGGTGCTTTTGAGGATGGAGTCTGCAGGAAAGCAGAGAGGGCCAAATTGTGTGGTGCATTTGAAGAGGTTCCAGGAGGCAGTGAGGACCAGCATCACTTTTCCCCGCTGGCACCATTGCTGTGGCAGCAAAAGCTGGACGTTTGTCTTTTTTGCTCCGGAGGGTGCCGAAAGTGAAAACAGGTGCTTTTGAGGATGGAGTCCGCAGGAAAGCAGAGAGGGCCAAATTGTGTGGTGCATTTGAGGAGGTTCCAGGAGGCAGTGAGGACCAGCATCACTTTTCCCGGCTGGCACCTTTGCTGTGGCAGCAAAAGCTGGACGTTTGTCTTTTTTGCACCGGAGGGCGCCGAAAGTGAAAACAGGTGCTTTTGAGGATGGAGTCGGCAGGAAAGCAGAGAGGGCCAAATTGTCTGGGGCATTTGAAGAGGTTCCAGGAGGCAGTGAGGACCAGCATCACTTTTCCCCGCTGGCACCTTTGCTGTGGCAGCAAAAGCTGGACGTTTGTCTTTTTTGCACCGGAGGGCGCCGAAAGTGAAAACAGGTGCTTTTGAGGATAGAGTCGGCAGGAAAGCAGAGAGGGCCAAATTGTCTGGGGCATTTGAAGAGGTTCCAGGAGGCAGTGAGGACCAGCATCACTTTTCCCCGCTGGTACCTTTGCTGTGGCAGCAAAAGCTGGACGTTTGTCTTTTTTGCTCCGGAGTGCGCCGAAAGTGAAAACAAGTGCTTTTCAGGATGGAGTCCGCAGGAAAGCAGAGAGGGGCAAATTGTGTGGTGCATTTGAAGAGTTTCCAGGAGGCAGTGAGGACCAGCATCACTTTTCCCCGCTGGCACCTTTGCTGTGGCAGCAAAAGCTGGACGTTTGTCTTTTTTGCTCCGGAGGATGCCGAAAGCGAAAACAGGTGCTTTTGAGGATGGAGTCCGCAGGAAAGCAAAGAGGGCCAAATTGTCTGGGGCATTTGAAGAGGTTCCAGGAGGCAGTGAGGACCAGCATCACTCTTCCCCGCTGGCACCTTTGCTGTGGCAGCAAAAGCTGGACGTTTGTCTTTTTTGCTCCGGAGGGCGCCGAAAGTGAAAGCAAGTGCTTTTGAGGATGGAGTCCGCAGGAAAGCAGAGAGGGCCAAATTGTGTGGTGCATTTGAAGGGGTTCCAGGAGGCAGTGAGAACCAGCATCACTTTTCCCCGCTGGCACTTTTGCTGTGGCAGCAAAACCTGGACTTTTGTCTTTTTTGCTCCGGAGGATGCCGAAAGCGAAAACAGGTGCTTTTGAGGATGGAGTCCGCAGGAAAGCAGAGAGGGCCAAATTGTGTGGGGCATTTGAAGGGGTTCCAGGAGGCAGTGAGGACCAGCATCACTTTTCCCCGCTGGCACCTTTCCTGTGGCAGCAAAAGCTGGACGTTTGTCTTTTTTGCTCCGGAGGGTGCCGAAAGTGAAAACAGGTGCTTTTGAGGATGGAGTCCACAGGAAAGCAGAGAGGGCCAAATTGTGTGGTGCATTTGAAGAGGTTCCAGGAGGCAGTGAGGACCAGCATCACTTTTCCCCGCTGGCACCTTTGCTGTGGCAGAAAAAGCTGGACGTTTGTCTTTTTTGTTCCGGAGGATGCCAAAAGCGAAAACAGGTGTGTTTGAGGATGGAGTCCGCAGGAAAGCAAAGAGGGCCAAATTGTCTGTGGCATTTGAAGGTGTTGCAGGAGGCAGTGAGGACCAGCATCACTTTTCCCCGCTGGCACCTTTGCTGTGGCAGCAAAAGATGGACGTTTGTCTTTTTTGCTCCGGAGGGCGCCGAAAGTGAAAACAAGTGCTTTTGAGGATGGAGTCCGCAGGAAAGCAGAGAGGGCCAAATTGTCTGGGGCATTTGAAGGGGTTCCAGGAGGCAGTGAGGACCAGCATCACTTTTCCCCGCTGGCACCTTTGCTGTGGCAGCAAAAGCTGGACGTTTGTCTTTTTGCTCCGGAGGGCGCCGAAAGTGAAAACAGGTGCTTTTGAGGATGGAGTCCGCAGGAAAGCAGAGAGGGCCAAATTGTGTGGTGCATTTGAAGAGGTTCCAGGAGGCAGTGAGGACCAGCATCACTTTTCCCCGCTGGCACCTTTGCTGTGGCAGCAAAAGTTGGACGTTTGTCTTTTTTGCTCCGGAGGATGCCGAAAGCGAAAACAGGTGCGTTTGAGGTTGGAGTCCGCAGGAAAGCAGAGAGGGCCAAATTGTGTGGTGCATTTGAAGAGGTTCCAGGAGGCAGTGAGGACCAGCATCACTTTTCCCCGCTGGCATCTTTGCTGTGGCAGCAAAATCTGGACGTTTGTCTTTTTTGCTCCGGAGGGCGCCGAAAGCGAAAACAGGTTCTTTTGAGGATGGAGTCCGCAGGAAAGCAGAGAGGGCCAAATTGTCTGGGGCATTTGAAGAGGTTCCAGGAGGCAGTGAGGACCAGCATCACTTTTCCCCGCTGGCACCTTTGCTGTGGCAGCAAAAGCTGGACGTTTGTCTTTTTTGCTCCGGAGGCCGCCGAAAGTGAAAACAGGTGCTTTTGAGGATGGAGTCCGCAGGAAAGCAGAGAGGGCCAAATTGTCTGGGGCATTTGAAGAGGTTCCAGGAGGCAGTGAGGACCAGCATTACTTTTCCCCGCTGGCACATTTGCTGTGGCAGCAAAAGCTGGACGTTTGTCTTTTTTGCTCCGGAGGGCGCCGAAAGCGAAAACAGGTTCTTTTGAGGATGGAGTCCGCAGGAAAGCAGAGAGGGCCAAATTGTCTGGGGCATTTGAAGAGGTTCCAGGAGGCAGTGAGGACCAGCATCACTTTTCCCCGCTGGCACCTTTGCTGTGGCAGCAAAAGCTGGACGTTTGTCTTTTTTGCTCCGGAGGGCGCCGAAAGTGAAAACAAGTGCTTTTGAGGATGGAGTCCGCAGGAAAGCAAAGAGGGCCAAATTGTCTGGGGCATTTGAAGAGGTTCCAGGAGGCAGTGAGGACCAGCATCACTCTTCCCCGCTGGCACCTTTGCTGTGGCAGCAAAAGCTGGACGTTTGTCTTTTTTGCTCCGGAGGGCGCCGAAAGTGAAAGCAAGAGCTTTTGAGGATGGAGTCCGCAGGAAAGCAGAGAGGGCCAAATTGTGTGGTGCATTTGAAGGGGTTCCAGGAGGCAGTGAGAACCAGCATCACTTTTCCCCGCTGGCACTTTTGCTGTGGCAGCAAAACCTGGACTTTTGTCTTTTTTGCTCCGGAGGATGCCGAAAGCGAAAACAGGTGCTTTTGAGTATGGAGTCCGCAGGAAAGCAGAGAGGGCCAAATTGTGTGGTGCATTTGAAGAGGTTCCAGGAGGCAGTGAGGACCAGCATCACTTTTCCCCGCTGGCACCTTTCCTGTGGCAGCAAAAGCTGGACGTTTGTCTTTTTTGCTCCGGAGGGCGCCGAAAGTGAAAACAGGTGCTTTTGAGGATGGAGTCCGCAGGAAAGCAGAGAGGGCCAAATTGTGTGGTGCATTTGAAGAGGTTCCAGGAGGCAGTGAGGACCAGCATCACTTTTCCCCGCTGGCACCTTTGCTGTGGCAGCAAAAGCTGGACGTTTGTCTTTTTTGCTCCACAGGATGCCGAAAGTGAAAATAGGTGCTTTTGAGGATGGAGTCGGCAGGAAAGCAGAGAGGGCCAAATTGTGTGGTGCATTTGAAGATGTTCCAGGAGGCAGTGAGGAACAGCATCACTTTTCCCCGCTGGCACCTTTGCTGTGGCAGCAAAAGCTGGACGTTTGTCTTTTTTGCTCCGGAGGGTGCCGAAAGTGAAAACAGGTGCTTTTGAGGATGGAGTCCACAGGAAAGCAGAGAGGGCCAAATTGTGTGGTGCATTTGAAGAGGTTCCAGGAGGCAGTGAGGACCAGCATCACTTTTCCCCGCTGGCACCTTTGCTGTGGCAGAAAAAGCTGGACGTTTGTCTTTTTTGTTCCGGAGGATGCCAAAAGCGAAAACAGGTGTGTTTGAGGATGGAGTCCGCAGGAAAGCAAAGAGGGCCAAATTGTCTGTGGCATTTGAAGGTGTTGCAGGAGGCAGTGAGGACCAGCATCACTTTTCCCCGCTGGCACCTTTGCTGTGGCAGCAAAAGATGGACGTTTGTCTTTTTTGCTCCGGAGGGCGCCGAAAGTGAAAACAAGTGCTTTTGAGGATGGAGTCCGCAGGAAAGCAGAGAGGGCCAAATTGTCTGGGGCATTTGAAGGGGTTCCAGGAGGCAGTGAGGACCAGCATCACTTTTCCCCGCTGGCACCTTTGCTGTGGCAGCAAAAGCTGGACGTTTGTCTTTTTGCTCCGGAGGGCGCCGAAAGTGAAAACAGGTGCTTTTGAGGATGGAGTCCGCAGGAAAGCAGAGAGGGCCAAATTGTGTGGTGCATTTGAAGAGGTTCCAGGAGGCAGTGAGGACCAGCATCACTTTTCCCCGCTGGCACCTTTGCTGTGGCAGCAAAAGTTGGACGTTTGTCTTTTTTGCTCCGGAGGATGCCGAAAGCGAAAACAGGTGCGTTTGAGGTTGGAGTCCGCAGGAAAGCAGAGAGGGCCAAATTGTGTGGTGCATTTGAAGAGGTTCCAGGAGGCAGTGAGGACCAGCATCACTTTTCCCCGCTGGCATCTTTGCTGTGGCAGCAAAATCTGGACGTTTGTCTTTTTTGCTCCGGAGGGCGCCGAAAGCGAAAACAGGTTCTTTTGAGGATGGAGTCCGCAGGAAAGCAGAGAGGGCCAAATTGTCTGGGGCATTTGAAGAGGTTCCAGGAGGCAGTGAGGACCAGCATCACTTTTCCCCGCTGGCACCTTTGCTGTGGCAGCAAAAGCTGGACGTTTGTCTTTTTTGCTCCGGAGGCCGCCGAAAGTGAAAACAGGTGCTTTTGAGGATGGAGTCCGCAGGAAAGCAGAGAGGGCCAAATTGTCTGGGGCATTTGAAGAGGTTCCAGGAGGCAGTGAGGACCAGCATTACTTTTCCCCGCTGGCACATTTGCTGTGGCAGCAAAAGCTGGACGTTTGTCTTTTTTGCTCCGGAGGGCGCCGAAAGCGAAAACAGGTTCTTTTGAGGATGGAGTCCGCAGGAAAGCAGAGAGGGCCAAATTGTCTGGGGCATTTGAAGAGGTTCCAGGAGGCAGTGAGGACCAGCATCACTTTTCCCCGCTGGCACCTTTGCTGTGGCAGCAAAAGCTGGACGTTTGTCTTTTTTGCTCCGGAGGGCGCCGAAAGTGAAAACAAGTGCTTTTGAGGATGGAGTCCGCAGGAAAGCAAAGAGGGCCAAATTGTCTGGGGCATTTGAAGAGGTTCCAGGAGGCAGTGAGGACCAGCATCACTCTTCCCCGCTGGCACCTTTGCTGTGGCAGCAAAAGCTGGACGTTTGTCTTTTTTGCTCCGGAGGGCGCCGAAAGTGAAAGCAAGAGCTTTTGAGGATGGAGTCCGCAGGAAAGCAGAGAGGGCCAAATTGTGTGGTGCATTTGAAGGGGTTCCAGGAGGCAGTGAGAACCAGCATCACTTTTCCCCGCTGGCACTTTTGCTGTGGCAGCAAAACCTGGACTTTTGTCTTTTTTGCTCCGGAGGATGCCGAAAGCGAAAACAGGTGCTTTTGAGTATGGAGTCCGCAGGAAAGCAGAGAGGGCCAAATTGTGTGGTGCATTTGAAGAGGTTCCAGGAGGCAGTGAGGACCAGCATCACTTTTCCCCGCTGGCACCTTTCCTGTGGCAGCAAAAGCTGGACGTTTGTCTTTTTTGCTCCGGAGGGCGCCGAAAGTGAAAACAGGTGCTTTTGAGGATGGAGTCCGCAGGAAAGCAGAGAGGGCCAAATTGTGTGGTGCATTTGAAGAGGTTCCAGGAGGCAGTGAGGACCAGCATCACTTTTCCCCGCTGGCACCTTTGCTGTGGCAGCAAAAGCTGGACGTTTGTCTTTTTTGCTCCACAGGATGCCGAAAGTGAAAATAGGTGCTTTTGAGGATGGAGTCGGCAGGAAAGCAGAGAGGGCCAAATTGTGTGGTGCATTTGAAGATGTTCCAGGAGGCAGTGAGGAACAGCATCACTTTTCCCCGCTGGCACCTTTGCTGTGGCAGCAAAAGCTGGACGTTTGTCTTTTTTGCTCCGGAGGATGCCGAAAGTGAAAACAGGTGCTTTTGAGGATGGAGTCCGCAGGAAAGCAGAGAGGGCCAAATTGTGTGGTGCATTTGAAGAGGTTCCAGGAGGCAGTGAGGACCAGCATCACTTTTCCCCGCTGGCACCTTTGCTGTGGCAGCAAAGTTGGACGTTTGTCTTTTTTGCTCCGGAGGATGCCGAAAGCGAAAACAGGTGCGTTTGAGGTTGGAGTCCGCAGGAAAGCAGAGAGGGCCAAATTGTCTGGGGCATTTGAAGAGGTTCCAGGAGGCAGTGAGGACCAGCATCACTTTTCCCCGATGGCATCTTTGCTGTGGCAGCAAAATCTGGACGTTTGTCTTTTTTGCTCCGGAGGGCGCCGAAAGCGAAAACAGGTTCTTTTGAGGATGGAGTCCGCAGGAAAACAGAGAGGGCCAAATTGTCTGGGGCATTTGAAGAGGTTCCAGGAGGCAGTGAGGACCAGCATCACTTTTCCCCGCTGGCACCTTTGCTGTGGCAGCAAAAGCTGGACGTTTGTCTTTTTTGCTCCGGAGGCCGCAGAAAGTGAAAACAGGTGCTTTTGAGGATGGAGTCCGCAGGAAAGCAGAGAGGGCCAAATTGTCTGTGGCATTTGAAGAGGTTCCAGGAGGCAGTGAGGACCAGCATTACTTTTCCCCGCTGGCACATTTGCTGTGGCAGCAAATGCTGGACGTTTGTCTTTTTTGCTCCGGAGGGCGCCGAAAGCGAAAACAGGTTCTTTTGAGGATGGAGTCCGCAGGAAAGCAGAGAGGGCCAAATTGTCTGGGGCATTTGAAGAGGTTCCAGGAGGCAGTGAGGACCAGCATCACTTTTACCCGCTGGCACCTTTGCTGTGGCAGCAAAAGCTGGACGTTTGTCTTTTTTGCTCCGGAGGGCGCCGAAAGTGAAAACAAGTGCTTTTGAGGATGGAGTCCGCAGGAAAGCAGAGAGGGCCAAATTGTCTGGGGCATTTGAAGAGGTTCCAGGAGGCAGTGAGGACCAGCATCACTTTTCCCAGCTGGCACCTTTGCTGTGGCAGCAAAAGATGGACGTTTGTCTTTTTTGCTCCGGAGGGCGCCGAAAGTGAAAACAAGTGCTTTTGAGGATGGAGTCCGCAGGAAAGCAGAGAGGGCCAAATTGTCTGGGGCATTTGAAGGGGTTCCAGGAGGCAGTGAGGACCAGCATCACTTTTCCCCGCTGGCACCTTTGCTGTGGCAGCAAAACCTGGACGTTTGTCTTTTTTGCTCCGGAGGGCGCCGAAAGTGAAAACAGGTGCTTTTGAGGATGGAGTCGGCAGGAAAGCAGAGAGGGCCAAATTGTGTGGTGCATTTGAAGAGGTTCCAGGAGGCAGTGAGGACCAGCATTAGTTTTCCCCGTTGGCACCTTTGCTGTGGCAGCAAAAGCTGGACGTTTGTCTTTTTTGCTCCAGAGGTTACCGAAAGCGAAAACAGGTGCTTTTCAGGATGGAATCTGCAGGAAAGCAGAGAGGGCCAAATTGTGTGGGGCACTTGAAGAGGTTCCAGGAGGCAGTGAGGACCAGCATTACTTTTCCCCGCTGGCACCTTTGCTGTGGCAGAAAAAGCTGGACGTTTGTCTTTTTTGCTCCGGAGGATGCCGAAAGCGAAAACAGGTGCGTTTGAGGATGGAGTCCGCAGGAAAGCAGAGAGGGCCAAATTGTCTGGGGCATTTGAAGAGGTTCCAGGAGGCAGTGAGGACCAGCATCACTTTTCCCCGATGGCACCTTTGCTGTGGCAGCAAAAGATGGACGTTTGTCTTTTTTGCTCCGGAGGGCGCCGAAAGTGAAAACACGTGCTTTTGAGTATGGAGTCCGCAGGAAAGCAGAGAGGGCCAAATTGTCTGGGGCATTTGAAGAGGTTCCAGGAGGCAGTGAGGACCAGCATCACTTTTCCCCGCTGCCACCTTTGCTGTGGCAGCAAAAGCTGGACGTTTGTCTTTTTGCTCCGGAGGGCGCCGAAAGTGAAAACAGGTGCTTTTGAGGATGGAGTCCGCAGGAAAGCAGAGAGGGCCAAATTGTGTAGTGCATTTGAAGAGGTTCCAGGAGACAGTGAGGACCAGCATCACTTTTCCCCGCTGGCACCTTTGCTGTGGCAGCAAAAGCTGGACGTTTGTCTTTTTTGCACCGGAGGGCGCCGAAAGTGAAAACAGGTGCTTTTGAGGATGGAGTCGGCAGGAAAGCAGAGAGGGCCAAATTGTGTGGTGCATTTGAAGGTGTTACAGGAGGCAGTGAGGACCAGCATCACTTTTCCCCGCTGGCACCTTTGCTGTGGCAGCAAAAGCTGGACGTTTGTCTTTTTTGATCCGGAGGATGCCGAAAGCGAAAACAGGTGCTTTTGAGGATGGAGTCCGCAGGAAAGCAGAGAGGGCCAAATTGTCTGGGGCATTTGAAGAGGTTCCAGGAGGCAGTGAGGACCAGCATCACTTTTCCCCGCTGGCACCTTTGCTGTGGCAGCAAAAGCTGGACGTTTGTCTTTTTTGCTCCGGAGGGCGCCGAAAGTGAAAACAGGTGCTTTTGAGGATGGAGTCGGCAGGAAAGCAGAGAGGGCCAAATTGTGTGGTGCATTTGAAGGGGTTCCAGGAGGCAGTGAGGACCAGCATCACTTTTCCCCGCTGGCACCTTTGCTGTGGCAGCAAAAGCTGGACGTTTGTCATTTTTGATCCGGAGGCTGCTGAAAGCGAAAACAGGGGCTTTTGAGGATGGAGTCCGCAGGAAAGCAGAGAGGGCCAAATTGTGTGGTGCATTTGAAGAGGTTCCAGGAGGCAGTGAGGACCAGCATCACTTTTCCCCGCTGGCACCTTTGCTGTGGCAGCAAAAGCTGGACGTTTGTCTTTTTTGCTCCGGAGGATGCCGAAAGCGAAAACAGGTGCTTTTGAGTTTGGAGTCCGCAGGAAAGCAGAGAGGGCCAAATTGTCTGGGGCATTTGAAGAGGTTCCAGGAGGCAGTGAGGACCAGCATCACTTTTCCCCGCTGGCACCTTTGCTGTGGCAGCAAAAGCTGGACGTTTGTCTTTTTTGCTCCGGAGGGCGCCGAAAGTGAAAGCAAGTGCTTTTGAGGATGGAGTCCGCAGGAAAGCAGAGAGGGCCAAATTGTGTGGTGCATTTGCAGAGGTTCCAGGAGGCAGTGAGGACCAGCATCACTTTTCCCCGCTGGCACTTTTGCTGTGGCAGCAAAAGCTGGACGTTTGTCTTTTTTGCTCCGGAGGATGCCGAAAGCGAAAACAGGTGCTTTTGAGGTTGGAGTCCGCAGGAAAGCAGAGAGGGCCAAATTGTCTGGGGCATTTGAAGAGGTTCCAGGAGGCAGTGAGGACCAGCATCACTTTTCCCCGCTGGCACCTTTGCTGTGGAAGCAAAAGCTGGACGTTTGTATTTTTGCTCCGGAGGGCGCCGAAAGTGAAAGCAAGTGCTTTTGAGGATGGAGTCCGCAGGAAAGCAGAGAGGGCCAAATTGTGTGGTGCATTTGAAGAGGTTCCAGGAGGCAGTGAGAACCAGCGTTACTTTTCCCCGCTGGCACTTTTGCTGTGGCAGCAAAAGCTGGACGTTTGTCTTTTTTGCTCCGGAGGATGCCGAAAGCGAAAACAGGTGCTTTTGAGGATGGAGTCCGCAGGAAAGCAGAGAGGGCCAAATTGTCTGGGGCATTTGAAGAGGTTCCAGGAGGCAGTGAGGACCAGCATCACTTTTCCCCGCTGGCACCTTTGCTGTGGCAGCAAAAGCTGGACATTTGTCTTTTTTGCTCCGGAGGGCGCCGAAAGTGAAAGCAAGTGCTTTTGAGGATGGAGTCCGCAGGAAAGCAGAGAGGGCCAAATTGTGTGGTGCATTTGAAGGGGTTCCAGGAGGCAGTGAGAACCAGCATCACTTTTCCCCGCTGGCACCTTTGCTGTGGCAGCAAAAGCTGGACGTTTGTCTTTTTTGCTCCGGAGGATGCCGAAAGCGAAAACAGGTGCTTTTGAGTTTGGAGTCCGCAGGAAAGCAGAGAGGGCCAAATTGTGTGGGGCATTTGAAGAGGTTCCAGGAGGCAGTGAGGACCAGCATCACTTTTCCCCGCTGGCACCTTTGCTGTGGCAGCAAAAGCTGGACGTTTGTCTTTTTTGCTCCGGAGGGCGCCGAAAGTGAAAGCAAGTGCTTTTGAGGATGGAGTCCGCAGGAAAGCAGAGAGGGCCAAATTGTGTGGTGCATTTGAAGAGGTTCCAGGAGGCAGTGAGAACCAGCATTACTTTTCCCCGCTGGCACTTTTGCTGTGGCAGCAAAAGCTGGACGTTTGTCTTTTTTGCTCCGGAGGATGCCGAAAGCGAAAACAGGTGCTTTTGAGGTTGGAGTCCGCAGGAAAGCAGAGAGGGCCAAATTGTCTGGGGCATTTGAAGAGGTTCCAGGAGGCAGTGAGGACCAGCATCACTTTTCCCCGCTGGCACCTTTGCTGTGGCAGCAAAAGCTGGACGTTTGTCTTTTTTGCTCCGGAGGGCGCCGAAAGTGAAAGCAAGTGCTTTTGAGGATGGAGTCCGCAGGAAAGCAGAGAGGGCCAAATTGTGTGGTGCATTTGAAGAGGTTCCAGGAGGCAGTGAGAACCAGCATTACTTTTCCCCGCTGGCACTTTTGCTGTGGCAGCAAAAGCTGGACGTTTGTCTTTTTTGCTCCGGAGGATGCCGAAAGCGAAAACAGGTGCTTTTGAGGTTGGAGTCCGCAGGAAAGCAGAGAGGGCAAAATTGTCTGGGGCATTTGAAGAGGTTCCAGGAGGCAGTGAGGACCAGCACCACTTTTCCCCGCTGGCACCTTTGCTGTGGCAGCAAAAGCTGGACGTTTGTCTTTTTTGCTCCGGAGGGCGCCGAAAGTGAAAGCAAGTGCTTTTGAGGATGGAGTCCGCAAGAAAGCAGAGAGGGCCAAATTGTGTGGTGCATTTGAAGGGGTTCCAGGAGGCAGTGAGAACCAGCATTACTTTTCCCCGCTGGCACCTTTGCTGTGGCAGCAAAAGCTGGACGTTTTTCTTTTTTGCTCCGGAGGATGCCGAAAGCGAAAACAGGTGCTTTTGAGGATGGAGTCCGCAGGAAAGCAGAGAGGGCCAAATTGTGTGGTGCATTTGAAGAGGTTCCAGGAGGCAGTGAGGACCAGCATCACTTTTCCCCGCTGGCACCTTTGCTGTGGCAGCAAAAGCTGGACGTTTGTCTTTTTTGCTCCGGAGGGCGCCGAAAGTGAAAACAAGTGCTTTTGAGGATGGAGTCCGCAGGAAAGCAGAGAGGGCCAAATTGTCTGGGGCATTTGAAGGGGTTCCAGGAGGCAGTGAGGACCAGCATCACTCTTCCCCGCTGGCACCTTTGCTGTGGCAGCAAAAGCTGGACGTTTGTCTTTTTTGCTCCGGAGGGCGCCGAAAGTGAAAGCAAGTGCTTTTGAGGATGGAGTCCGCAGGAAAGCAGAGAGGGCCAAATTGTGTGGTGCATTTGAAGGGGTTCCAGGAGGCAGTGAGAACCAGCATCACTTTTCCCCGCTGGCACCTTTGCTGTGGCAGCAAAAGCTGGACGTTTGTCTTTTTTGCTCCGGAGGATGCCGAAAGCGAAAACAGGTGCTTTTGAGTATGGAGTCCGCAGGAAAGCAGAGAGGGCCAAATTGTGTGGTGCATTTGAAGAGGTTCCAGGAGGCAGTGAGGACCAGCATCACTTTTCCCCGCTGCCACCTTTGCTGTGGCAGCAAAAGCTGGACGTTTGTCTTTTTTGCTCCGGAGGGCGCCGAAATTGAAAACAAGTGCTTTTGAGGTTGGAGTCCGCAGGAAAGCAGAGAGGGCCAAATTGTCTGGGGCATTTGAAGAGGTTCCAGGAGGCAGTGAGGACCAGCATCACTTTTCCCCGCTGGCACCTTTGCTGTGGCAGCAAAAGCTGGACGTTTGTCTTTTTTGCTCCGGAGAGCGCCGAAAATGAAAGCAAGTGCTTTTGAGGATGGAGTCCGCAGGAAAGCAGAGAGGGCCAAATTGTCTGGGGCATTTGAAGGGGTTCCAGGAGGCAGTGAGGACCAGCATCACTTTTCCCCGCTGGCACCTTTGCTGTGGCAGCAAAAGCTGGACGTTTGTCTTTTTTGCTCCGGAGGATGCCGAAAGCGAAAACAGGTGCTTTTGAGGATGGAGTCTGCAGGAAAGCAGAGAGGGCCAAATTGTCTGGGGCATTTGAAGAGGTTCCAGGAGGCAGTGAGGACCAGCATCACTTTTCCCCGCTGGCACCTTTGCTGTGGCAGCAAAAGCTGGACGTTTGTCTTTTTTGCTCCGGAGTTTGCCGAAAGTGAAAACAAGTGCTTTTGAGGATGGAGTCCGCAGGAAAGCAGAGAGGGCCAAATTGTGTGGTGCATTTGAAGAGGTTCCAGGAGGCAGTGAGGACCAGCATCACTTTTCCCCGCTGGCACCTTTGCTGTGGCAGCAAAAGCTGGACGTTTGTCTTTTTTGCTCCGGAGGGCGCCGAAAGTGAAAACAGGTGCTTTTGAGGATGGAGTCCGCAGGAAAGCAGAGAGGGCCAAATTGTGTGGTGCATTTGAAGAGGTTCCAGGAGGCAGTGAGGACCAGCATCACTTTTCCCCGCTGGCACCTTTGCTGTGGCAGCAAAAGCTGGACGTTTGTCTTTTTTGCTCCGCAGGATGCCGAAAGTGAAAACAGGTGCTTTTGAGGATGGAGTCCGCAGGAAAGCAGAGAGGGCCAAATTGTGTGGTGCATTTGAAGATGTTCCAGGAGGCAGTGAGGAACAGCATCACTTTTCCCCGCTGGCACCTTTGCTGTGGCAGCAAAAGCTGGACGTTTGTCTTTTTTGCTCCGGAGGATGCCGAAAGTGAAAACAGGTGCTTTTGAGGATGGAGTCCGCAGGAAAGCAGAGAGGGCCAAATTGTGTGGTGCATTTGAAGAGGTTCCAGGAGGCAGTGAGGACCAGCATCACTTTTCCCCGCTGGCACCTTTGCTGTGGCAGCAAAAGCTGGACGTTTGTCTTATTTGCTCCTGAGGATGCCGAAAGCGAAAACAGGTTCTTTTGAGGATGGAGTGCGCAGGAAAGCAGAGAGGGCCAAATTGTCTGGAGCATTTGAAGAGGTTCCAGGAGGCAGTGAGGACCAGCATCACTTTTCCCCGCTGGCACCTTTGCTGTGGCAGCAAAAGCTGGACGTTTGTCTTTTTTGCTCCGGAGGATGCCGAAAGAGAAAACAGGTGCTTTTGAGGATGGAGTCCGCAGGAAAGCAGAGAGGGCCAAATTGTGTGGTGCATTTGAAGAGGTTCCAGGAGGCAGTGAGGACCAGCATCACTTTTCCCCGCTGACACCTTTGCTGTGGCAGCAAAAGCTGGACGTTTGTCTTTTTTGCTCCGGAGGGCACCGAAAGCGAAAACAGATTCTTTTGAGGATGGAGTCCGCAGGAAAGCAGAGAGGGCCAAATTGTGTGGGGCATTTGAAGAGGTTCCAGGAGGCAGTGAGGACCAGCATCACTTTTCCCCGCTGGCACCTTTGCTGTGGCAGCAAAAGCTGGACGTTTGTCTTTTTTGATCCGGATAGCGCCGAAAGTGAAAACAGGTGCTTTTGAGGATGGAGTCCGCAGGAAAGCAGAGAGGGCCAAATTGTGTGGTGCATTTGAAGAGTTTCCAGGAGGCAGTGAGGACCAGCATCACTTTTCCCCGCTGGCACCTTTGCTGTGGCAGCAAAAGCTGGACGTTTGTCTTTTTTGCACCGGAGGGCGCCGAAAGTGAAAGCAAGTGCTTTTGAGGATGGAGTCCGCAGGAAAGCAGAGAGGGCCAAATTGTCTGGGGCATTTGAAGAGGTTCCAGGAGGCAGTGAGGACCAGCATCACTTTTCCCCGCTGGCACCTTTGCTGTGGCAGCAAAAGCTGGACGTTTGTCTTTTTTGCTCCGGAGGATGCCGAAAGCGAAAACAGGTGCTTTTGAGTATGGAGTCCGCAGGAAAGCAGAGAGGGCCAAATTGTGTGGTGCATTTGAAGAGGTTCCAGGAGGCAGTGAGGACCAGCATCACTTTTCCCCGCTGGCACCTTTGCTGTGGCAGCAAAAGCTGGACGTTTGTCTTTTTTGCTCCGGAGGGCGCCGAAAGTGAAAACAAGTGCTTTTGAGGTTGGAGTCCGCAGGAAAGCAGAGAGGGCCAAATTGTCTGGGGCATTTGAAGAGGTTCCAGGAGGCAGTGAGGACCAGCATCACTTTTCCCCGCTGGCACCTTTGCTGTGGCAGCAAAAGCTGGACGTTTGTCTTTTTTGCTCCGGAGGGCGCCGAAAATGAAAGCAAGTGCTTTTGAGGATGGAGTCCGCAGGAAAGCAGAGAGGGCCAAATTGTCTGGGGCATTTGAAGGGGTTCCAGGAGGCAGTGAGGACCAGCATCACTTTTCCCCGCTGGCACCTTTGCTGTGGCAGCAAAAGCTGGACGTTTGTCTTTTTTGCTCCGGAGGATGCCGAAAGCGAAAACAGGTGCTTTTGAGGATGGAGTCTGCAGGAAAGCAGAGAGGGCCAAATTGTGTGGTGCATTTGAAGAGGTTCCAGGAGGCAGTGAGGACCAGCATCACTTTTCCCCGCTGGCACCTTTGCTGTGGCAGCAAAAGCTGGACGTTTGTCTTTTTTGCTCCGGAGTTTGCCGAAAGTGAAAACAAGTGCTTTTGAGGATGGAGTCCGCAGGAAAGCAGAGAGGGCCAAATTGTGTGGTGCATTTGAAGAGGTTCCAGGAGGCAGTGAGGACCAGCATCACTTTTCCCCGCTGGCACCTTTGCTGTGGCAGCAAAAGCTGGACGTTTGTCTTTTTTGCTCCGGAGGGCGCCGAAAGTGAAAACAGGTGCTTTTAAGGATGGAGTCTGCAGGAAAGCAGAGAGGGCCAAATTGTGTGGTGCATTTGAAGAGGTTCCAGGAGGCAGTGAGGACCAGCATCACTTTTCCCCGCTGGCACCTTTGCTGTGGCAGCAAAAGCTGGACGTTTTTCTTTTTTGCTCCGCAGGATGCCGAAAGTGAAAACAGGTGCTTTTGAGGATGGAGTCCGCAGGAAAGCAGAGAGGGCCAAATTGTGTGGTGCATTTGAAGATGTTCCAGGAGGCAGTGAGGAACAGCATCACTTTTCCCCGCTGGCACCTTTGCTGTGGCAGCAAAAGCTGGACGTTTGTCTTTTTTGCTCCGGAGGATGCCGAAAGTGAAAACAGGTGCTTTTGAGGATGGAGTCCGCAGGAAAGCAGAGAGGGCCAAATTGTGTGGTGCATTTGAAGAGGTTCCAGGAGGCAGTGAGGACCAGCATCACTTTTCCCCGCTGGCACCTTTGCTGTGGCAGCAAAAGCTGGACGTTTGTCTTATTTGCTCCTGAGGATGCCGAAAGCGAAAACAGGTTCTTTTGAGGATGGAGTGCGCAGGAAAGCAGAGAGGGCCAAATTGTCTGGAGCATTTTAAGAGGTTCCAGGAGGCAGTGAGGACCAGCATCACTTTTCCCCGCTGGCACCTTTGCTGTGGCAGCAAAAGCTGGACGTTTGTCTTTTTTGCTCCGGAGGATGCCGAAAGAGAAAACAGGTTCTTTTGAGGATGGAGTCCGCAGGAAAGCAGAGAGGGCCAAATTGTGTGCTGCATTTGGAGAGGTTCCAGGAGGCAGTGAGGACCAGCATCACTTTTCCCCGCTGACACCTTTGCTGTGGCAGCAAAAGCTGGACGTTTGTTTTTTTTGCTCCGGAGGGCACCGAAAGCGAAAACAGATTCTTTTGAGGATGGAGTCCGCAGGAAAGCAGAGAGGGCCAAATTGTGTGGTGCATTTGAAGGTGTTCCAGGAGGCAGTGAGGACCAGCATCACTTTTCCCCGCTGGCACCTTTGCTGTGGCAGCAAAAGCTGGACGTTTGTCTTTTTTGATCCGGAGGCTGCTGAAAGCGAAAACAGGGGCTTTTGAGGATGGAGTCCGCAGGAAAGCAGAGAGGGCCAAATTGTGTGGTGCATTTGAAGGTGTTCCAGGAGGCAGTGAGGACCAGCATCACTTTTCCCCGCTGGCACCTTTGCGGTGGCAGCAAAAGCTGGACGTTTGTCTTTTTTGCTCCGGAGGGCGCCGAAAGTGAAAGCAAGTGCTTTTGAGGATGGAGTCCGCAGGAAAGCAGAGAGGGCCAAATTGTGTGGTGCATTTGAAGGAATTCCAGGAGGCAGTGAGAACCAGCATTACTTTTCCCCGCTGGCACTTTTGCTGTGGCAGCAAAAGCTGGACGTTTGTCTTTTTTGCTCCGGAGGGCGCCGAAAGTGAAAGCAAGTACTTTTGAGGATGGAGTCCGCAGGAAAGCAGAGAGGGCCAAATTGTGTGGTGCATTTGAAGGGGTTCCAGGAGGCAGTGAGGACCAGCATCACTTTTCCCCGCTGGCACCTTTGCTGTGGCAGCAAAAGCTGGACGTTTGTCTTTTTTGCTCCGGAGGATGCCGAAAGCGAAAACAGGTGCTTTTGAGTATGGAGTCCGCAGGAAAGCAGAGAGGGCCAAATTGTGTGGTGCATTTGAAGAGGTTCCAGGAGGCAGTGAGGACCAGCATCACTTTTCCCCGCTGGCACCTTTGCTGTGGCAGCAAAAGCTGGACGTTTGTCTTTTTTGCTCCGGAGGGCGCCGAAAGTGAAAACAAGTGCTTTTGAGGTTGGAGTCCGCAGGAAAGCAGAGAGGGCCAAATTGTCTGGGGCATTTGAAGAGGTTCCAGGAGGCAGTGAGGACCAGCATCACTTTTCCCCGCTGGCACCTTTGCTGTGGCAGCAAAAGCTGGACGTTTGTCTTTTTTGCTCCGGAGGGCGCCGAAAATGAAAGCAAGTGCTTTTGAGGATGGAGTCCGCAGAAAAGCAGAGAGGGCCAAATTGTCTGGGGCATTTGAAGGGGTTCCAGGAGGCAGTGAGGACCAGCATCACTTTTCCCCGCTGGCACCTTTGCTGTGGCAGCAAAAGCTGGACGTTTGTCTTTTTTGCTCCGGAGGATGCCGAAAGCGAAAACAGGTGCTTTTGAGGATGGAGTCTGCAGGAAAGCAGAGAGGGCCAAATTGTCTGGGGCATTTGAAGAGGTTCCAGGAGGCAGTGAGGACCAGCATCACTTTTCCCCGCTGGCACCTTTGCTGTGGCAGCAAAAGCTGGACGTTTGTCTTTTTTGCTCCGGAGTTTGCCGAAAGAGAAAACAAGTGCTTTTGAGGATGGAGTCCGCAGGAAAGCAGAGAGGGCCAAATTGTGTGGTGCATTTGAAGAGGTTCCAGGAGGCAGTGAGGACCAGCATCACTTTTCCCCGCTGGCACCTTTGCTGTGGCAGCAAAAGCTGGACGTTTGTCTTTTTTGCTCCGGAGGGCGCCGAAAGTGAAAACAGGTGCTTTTGAGGATGGAGTCCGCAGGAAAGCAGAGAGGGCCAAATTGTGTGGTGCATTTGAAGAGGTTCCAGGAGGCAGTGAGGACCAGCATCACTTTTCCCCGCTGGCACCTTTGCTGTGGCAGCAAAAGCTGGACGTTTGTCTTTTTTGCTCCGCAGGATGCCGAAAGTGAAAACAGGTGCTTTTGAGGATGGAGTCCGCAGGAAAGCAGAGAGGGCCAAATTGTGTGGTGCATTTGAAGATGTTCCAGGAGGCAGTGAGGAACAGCATCACTTTTCCCCGCTGGCACCTTTGCTGTGGCAGCAAAAGCTGGACGTTTGTCTTTTTTGCTCCGGAGGATGCCGAAAGTGAAAACAGGTGCTTTTGAGGATGGAGTCCGCAGGAAAGCAGAGAGGGCCAAATTGTGTGGTGCATTTGAAGAGGTTCCAGGAGGCAGTGAGGACCAGCATCACTTTTCCCCGCTGGCACCTTTGCTGTGGCAGCAAAAGCTGGACGTTTGTCTTTTTTGCTCCGGAGGGCGCCGAAAGCGAAAACAGGTGCTTTTGAGGATCGAGTCGGCAGGAAAGCAGAGAGGGCCAAATTGTCTGGGGCATTTGAAGAGGTTCCAGGAGGCAGTGAGGACCAGCATCACTTTTCCCCGCTGGCACCTTTGCTGTGGCAGCAAAAGCTGGACGTTTGTCTTATTTGCTCCTGAGGATGCCGAAAGCGAAAACAGGTTCTTTTGAGGATGGAGTGCGCAGGAAAGCAGAGAGGGCCAAATTGTCTGGAGCATTTTAAGAGGTTCCAGGAGGCAGTGAGGACCAGCATCACTTTTCCCCGCTGGCACCTTTGCTGTGGCAGCAAAAGCTGGACGTTTGTCTTTTTTGCTCCGGAGGATGCCGAAAGAGAAAACAGGTGCTTTTGAGGATGGAGTCCGCAGGAAAGCAGAGAGGGCCAAATTGTGTGGTGCATTTGAAGAGGTTCCAGGAGGCAGTGAGGACCAGCATCACTTTTCCCCGCTGACACCTTTGCTGTGGCAGCAAAAGCTGGACGTTTGTCTTTTTTGCTCCGGAGGGCACCGAAAGCGAAAACAGATTCTTTTGAGGATGGAGTCCGCAGGAAAGCAGAGAGGGCCAAATTGTGTGGGGCATTTGAAGAGGTTCCAGGAGGCAGTGAGGACCAGCATCACTTTTCCCCGCTGGCACCTTTGCTGTGGCAGCAAAAGCTGGACGTTTGTCTTTTTTGATCCGGATAGCGCCGAAAGTGAAAACAGGTGCTTTTGAGGATGGAGTCCGCAGGAAAGCAGAGAGGGCCAAATTGTGTGGTGCATTTGAAGAGTTTCCAGGAGGCAGTGAGGACCAGCATCACTTTTCCCCGCTGGCACCTTTGCTGTGGCAGCAAAAGCTGGACGTTTGTCTTTTTTGCACCGGAGGGCGCCGAAAGTGAAAACAAGTGCTTTTGAGGATGGAGTCCGCAGGAAAGCAGAGAGGGCCAAATTGTCTGGGGCATTTGAAGAGGTTCCAGGAGGCAGTGAGGACCAGCATCACTTTTCCCCGCTGGCACCTTTGCTGTGGCAGCAAAAGCTGGACGTTTGTCTTTTTTGCTCCGGAGGATGCCGAAAGCGAAAACAGGTGCTTTTGAGTATGGAGTCCGCAGGAAAGCAGAGAGGGCCAAATTGTGTGGTGCATTTGAAGAGGTTCCAGGAGGCAGTGAGGACCAGCATCACTTTTCCCCGCTGGCACCTTTGCTGTGGCAGCAAAAGCTGGACGTTTGTCTTTTTTGCTCCGGAGGGCGCCGAAAGTGAAAACAAGTGCTTTTGAGGTTGGAGTCCGCAGGAAAGCAGAGAGGGCCAAATTGTCTGGGGCATTTGAAGAGGTTCCAGGAGGCAGTGAGGACCAGCATCACTTTTCCCCGCTGGCACCTTTGCTGTGGCAGCAAAAGCTGGACGTTTGTCTTTTTTGCTCCGGAGGGCGCCGAAAATGAAAGCAAGTGCTTTTGAGGATGGAGTCCGCAGGAAAGCAGAGAGGGCCAAATTGTCTGGGGCATTTGAAGGGGTTCCAGGAGGCAGTGAGGACCAGCATCACTTTTCCCCGCTAGCACCTTTGCTGTGGCAGCAAAAGCTGGACGTTTGTCTTTTTTGCTCCGGAGGATGCCGAAAGCGAAAACAGGTGCTTTTGAGGATGGAGTCTGCAGGAAAGCAGAGAGGGCCAAATTGTGTGGTGCATTTGAAGAGGTTCCAGGAGGCAGTGAGGACCAGCATCACTTTTCCCCGCTGGCACCTTTGCTGTGGCAGCAAAAGCTGGACGTTTGTCTTTTTTGCTCCGGAGTTTGCCGAAAGTGAAAACAAGTGCTTTTGAGGATGGAGTCCGCAGGAAAGCAGAGAGGGCCAAATTGTGTGGTGCATTTGAAGAGGTTCCAGGAGGCAGTGAGGACCAGCATCACTTTTCCCCGCTGGCACCTTTGCTGTGGCAGCAAAAGCTGGACGTTTGTCTTTTTTGCTCCGGAGGGCGCCGAAAGTGAAAACAGGTGCTTTTGAGGATGCAGTCTGCAGGAAAGCAGAGAGGGCCAAATTGTCTGGGGCATTTGAAGAGGTTCCAGGAGGCAGTGAGGACCAGCATCACTTTTCCCCGCTGGCACCTTTGCTGTGGCAGCAAAAGCTGGACGTTTTTCTTTTTTGCTCCGCAGGATGCCGAAAGTGAAAACAGGTGCTTTTGAGGATGGAGTCCGCAGGAAAGCAGAGAGGGCCAAATTGTGTGGTGCATTTGAAGATGTTCCAGGAGGCAGTGAGGAACAGCATCACTTTTCCCCGCTGGCACCTTTGCTGTGGCAGCAAAAGCTGGACGTTTGTCTTTTTTGCTCCGGAGGATGCCGAAAGTGAAAACAGGTGCTTTTGAGGATGGAGTCCGCAGGAAAGCAGAGAGGGCCAAATTGTGTGGTGCATTTGAAGAGGTTCCAGGAGGCAGTGAGGACCAGCATCACTTTTCCCCGCTGGCACCTTTGCTGTGGCAGCAAAAGCTGGACGTTTGTCTTATTTGCTCCTGAGGATGCCGAAAGCGAAAACAGGTTCTTTTGAGGATGGAGTGCGCAGGAAAGCAGAGAGGGCCAAATTGTCTGGAGCATTTTAAGAGGTTCCAGGAGGCAGTGAGGACCAGCATCACTTTTCCCCGCTGGCACCTTTGCTGTGGCAGCAAAAGCTGGACGTTTGTCTTTTTTGCTCCGGAGGATGCCGAAAGAGAAAACAGGTTCTTTTGAGGATTGAGTCCGCAGGAAAGCAGAGAGGGCCAAATTGTGTGCTGCATTTGGAGAGGTTCCAGGAGGCAGTGAGGACCAGCATCACTTTTCCCCGCTGACACCTTTGCTGTGGCAGCAAAAGCTGGACGTTTGTTTTTTTTGCTCCGGAGGGCACCGAAAGCGAAAACAGATTCTTTTGAGGATGGAGTCCGCAGGAAAGCAGAGAGGGCCAAATTGTGTGGTGCATTTGAAGGTGTTCCAGGAGGCAGTGAGGACCAGCATCACTTTTCCCCGCTGGCACCTTTGCTGTGGCAGCAAAAGCTGGACGTTTGTCTTTTTTGATCCGGAGGCTGCTGAAAGCGAAAACAGGGGCTTTTGAGGATGGAGTCCGCAGGAAAGCAGAGAGGGCCAAATTGTGTGGTGCATTTGAAGGTGTTCCAGGAGGCAGTGAGGACCAGCATCACTTTTCCCCGCTGGCACCTTTGCGGTGGCAGCAAAAGCTGGACGTTTGTCTTTTTTGCTCCGGAGGGCGCCGAAAGTGAAAGCAAGTGCTTTTGAGGATGGAGTCCGCAGGAAAGCAGAGAGGGCCAAATTGTGTGGTGCATTTGAAGGAATTCCAGGAGGCAGTGAGAACCAGCATTACTTTTCCCCGCTGGCACTTTTGCTGTGGCAGCAAAAGCTGGACGTTTGTCTTTTTTGCTCCAGAGGATGCCGAAAGCGAAAACAGGTGCTTTTGAGGTTGGAGTCCGCAGGAAAGCAGAGAGGGCCAAATTGTCTGGGGCATTTGAAGGGGTTCCAGGAGGCAGTGAGGACCAGCACCACTTTTCCCCGCTGGCACCTTTGCTGTGGCAGCAAAAGCTGGACGTTTGTCTTTTTTGCTCCGGAGTTTGCCGAAAGTGAAAACAAGTGCTTTTGAGGATGGAGTCCGCAGGAAAGCAGAGAGGGCCAAATTGTGTAGTGCATTTGAAGGGGTTCCAGGAGGCAGTGAGGACCAGCATGACTTTTCCCCGCTGGCACCTTTGCTGTGGCAGCAAAAGCTGGACGTTTGTCTTTTTTGCTCTGGAGGATTCCGAAAGCGAAAACAGGTGCTTTTGAGGATGGAGTCTGCAGGAAAGCAGAGAGGGCCAAATTGTCTGGGGCATTTGAAGAGGTTCCAGGAGGCAGTGAGGACCAGCATCACTTTTCCCCGCTGGCACCATTGCTGTGGCAGCAAAAGCTGGACGTTTGTCTTTTTTGCTCCGGAGGGTGCCGAGAGTGAAAACAAGTGCTTTTGAGGATGGAGTCGGCAGGAAAGCAGAGAGGGCCAAATTGTCTGGTGCATTTGAAGAGGTTCCAGGAGGTAGTGAGGACCAGCATCACTTTTCCCCGCTGGCACCTTTGCTGTGGCAGCAAAAGCTGGACGTTTGTCTTTTTTGCACCGGAGGGCGCCGAAAGTGAAAACAGGTGCTTTTGAGGATGGAGTCGGCAGGAAAGCAGAGAGGGCCAAATTGTCTGGGGCATTTGAAGAGGTTCCAGGAGGCAGTGAGGACCAGCATCACTTTTCCCCGCTGGTACCTTTTCTGTGGCAGCAAAAGCTGGACGTTTGTCTTTTTTGCTCCGGAGTGCGCCGAAAGCGAAAACAGGTGCTTTTGAGGATGGAGTCTGCAGGAAAGCAGAGAGGGCCAAATTGTCTGTGGCATTTGAAGAGGTTCCAGGAGGCAGTGAGGACCAGCATCACTTTTCCCTGCTGGCACCTTTGCTGAGGCAGCAAAAGCTGGACGTTTGTCTTTTTTGCTCCGGAGGGCGCCAAAAGTGAAAACAAGTGCTTTTGAGGATGGAGTCCGCAGGAAAGCAAAGAGGGCCAAATTGTCTGGGGCATTTGAAGAGGTTCCAGGAGGCAGTGAGGACCAGCATCACTCTTCCCCGCTGGCACCTTTGCTGTGGCAGCAAAAGCTGGACGTTTGTCTTTTTTGCTCCGGAGGGCGCCGAAAGTGAAAGCAAGTGCTTTTGAGGATGGAGTCCGCAGGAAAGCAGAGAGGGCCAAATTGTGTGGTGCATTTGAAGGGGTTCCAGGAGGCAGTGAGAACCAGCATCACTTTTCCCCGCTGGCACTTTTGCTGTGGCAGCAAAAGCTGGACGTTTGTCTTTTTTGATCCGGAGGATGCCGAAAGCGAAAACAGGTGCTTTTGAGGATGGAGTCCGCAGGAAAGCAGAGAGGGCCAAATTGTGTGGTGCATTTGAAGAGGTTCCAGGAGGCAGTGAGGACCAGCATCACTTTTCCCCGCTGGCACCTTTGCTGTGGCAGCAAAAGCTGGACGTTTGTCTTTTTTGCTCCGGAGGGCGCCGAAAGTGAATACAAGTGCTTTTGAGGTTGGAGTCCGCAGGAAAGCAGAGAGGGCCAAATTGTCTGGGGCATTTGAAGAGGTTCCAGGAGGCAGTGAGGACCAGCATCACTTTTCCCCGCTGGCACCTTTGCTGTGGCAGCAAAAGCTGGACGTTTGTCTTTTTTGCTCCGGAGGGCGCCGAAAATGAAAGCAAGTGCTTTTGAGGATGGAGTCCGCAGGAAAGCAGAGAGGGCCAAATTGTCTGGGGCATTTGAAGGGGTTCCAGGAGGCAGTGAGGACCAGCATCACTTTTCCCCGCTGGCACCTTTGCTGTGGCAGCAAAAGCTGGACGTTTGTCTTTTTTGCTCCCTAGGATGCCGAAAGCGAAAACAGGTGCTTTTGAGGATGGAGTCTGCAGGAAAGCAGAGAGGGCCAAATTGTGTGGTGCATTTGAAGAGGTTCCAGGAGGCAGTGAGGACCAGCATCACTTTTCCCTGCTGGCACCTTTGCTGTGGCAGCAAAAGCTGGACGTTTGTCTTTTTTGCTCCGGAGTTTGCCGAAAGTGAAAACAAGTGCTTTTGAGGATGGAGTCCGCAGGAAAGCAGAGAGGGCCAAATTGTGTGGTGCATTTGAAGAGGTTCCAGGAGGCAGTGAGGACCAGCATCACTTTTCCCCGCTGGCACCTTTGCTGTGGCAGCAAAAGCTGGACGTTTTTCTTTTTTGCTCCGGAGGGCGCCGAAAGTGAAAACAGGTGCTTCTGAGGATGGAGTCCGCAGGAAAGCAGAGAGGGCCAAATTGTCTGGGGCATTTGAAGAGGTTCCAGGAGGCAGTGAGGACCAGCATCACTTTTCCCCGCTGGCACCTTTGCTGTGGCAGCAAAAGCTGGACGTTTGTCTTTTTTGCTCCGCAGGATGCCGAAAGTGAAAACAGGTGCTTTTGAGGATGGAGTCCGCAGGAAAGCAGAGAGGGCCAAATTGTGTGGTGCATTTGAAGATGTTCCAGGAGGCAGTGAGGAACAGCATCACTTTTCCCCGCTGGCACCTTTGCTGTGGCAGCAAAAGCTGGACGTTTGTCTGTTTTGCTTCGGAGGATGCCGAAAGTGAAAAGAGGTGCTTTTGAGGATGGAGTCGGCAGGAAAGCAGAGAGGGCCAAATTGTGTGGTGCATTTGAAGAGGTTCCAGGAGGCAGTGAGGACCAGCATCACTTTTCACCGCTGGCACCTTTGCTGTGGCAGCAAAAGCTGGACGTTTGTCTTTTTTGCTCCGGAGGATGCCGAAAGAGAAAACAGGTGCTTTTGAGGATGGAGTCCGCAGGAAAGCAGAGAGGGCCAAATTGTGTGGTGCATTTTAAGAGGTTCCAGGAGGCAGTGAGGACCAGCATCACTTTTCCCCGCTGACACCTTTGCTGTGGCAGCAAAAGCTGGACGTTTGTCTTTTTTGCTCCGGAGGGCACCGAAAGAGAAAACAGATTCTTTTGAAGATGGAGTCCGCAGGAAAGCAGAGAGGGCCAAATTGTGTGGTGCATTTGAAGAGTTTCCAGGAGGCAGTGAGGACCAGCATCACTTTTCCCCGCTGGCACCTTTGCTGTGGCAGCAAAAGCTGGACGTTTGTTTTTTTTGCTCCGGAGGGCACCGAAAGCGAAAACAGATTCTTTTGAGGATGGAGTCCGCAGGAAAGCAGAGAGGGCCAAATTGTGTGGTGCATTTGAAGGTGTTCCAGGAGGCAGTGAGGACCAGCATCACTTTTCCCCGCTGGCACCTTTGCTGTGGCAGCAAAAGCTGGACGTTTGTCTTTTTTGATCCGGAGGCTGCTGAAAGCGAAAACAGGGGCTTTTGAGGATGGAGTCCGCAGGAAAGCAGAGAGGGCCAAATTGTGTGGTGCATTTGAAGGTGTTCCAGGAGGCAGTGAGGACCAGCATCACTTTTCCCCGCTGGCACCTTTGCGGTGGCAGCAAAAGCTGGACGTTTGTCTTTTTTGCTCCGGAGGGCGCCGAAAGTGAAAGCAAGTGCTTTTGAGGATGGAGTCCGCAGGAAAGCAGAGAGGGCCAAATTGTGTGGTGCATTTGAAGGAATTCCAGGAGGCAGTGAGAACCAGCATTACTTTTCCCCGCTGGCACTTTTGCTGTGGCAGCAAAAGCTGGACGTTTGTCTTTTTTGCTCCAGAGGATGCCGAAAGCGAAAACAGGTGCTTTTGAGGTTGGAGTCCGCAGGAAAGCAGAGAGGGCCAAATTGTCTGGGGCATTTGAAGGGGTTCCAGGAGGCAGTGAGGACCAGCACCACTTTTCCCCGCTGGCACCTTTGCTGTGGCAGCAAAAGCTGGACGTTTGTCTTTTTTGCTCCGGAGTTTGCCGAAAGTGAAAACAAGTGCTTTTGAGGATGGAGTCCGCAGGAAAGCAGAGAGGGCCAAATTGTGTAGTGCATTTGAAGGGGTTCCAGGAGGCAGTGAGGACCAGCATGACTTTTCCCCGCTGGCACCTTTGCTGTGGCAGCAAAAGCTGGACGTTTGTCTTTTTTGCTCTGGAGGATTCCGAAAGCGAAAACAGGTGCTTTTGAGGATGGAGTCTGCAGGAAAGCAGAGAGGGCCAAATTGTCTGGGGCATTTGAAGAGGTTCCAGGAGGCAGTGAGGACCAGCATCACTTTTCCCCGCTGGCACCATTGCTGTGGCAGCAAAAGCTGGACGTTTGTCTTTTTTGCTCCGGAGGGTGCCGAGAGTGAAAACAAGTGCTTTTGAGGATGGAGTCGGCAGGAAAGCAGAGAGGGCCAAATTGTCTGGTGCATTTGAAGAGGTTCCAGGAGGTAGTGAGGACCAGCATCACTTTTCCCCGCTGGCACCTTTGCTGTGGCAGCAAAAGCTGGACGTTTGTCTTTTTTGCACCGGAGGGCGCCGAAAGTGAAAACAGGTGCTTTTGAGGATGGAGTCGGCAGGAAAGCAGAGAGGGCCAAATTGTCTGGGGCATTTGAAGAGGTTCCAGGAGGCAGTGAGGACCAGCATCACTTTTCCCCGCTGGTACCTTTTCTGTGGCAGCAAAAGCTGGACGTTTGTCTTTTTTGCTCCGGAGGGCGCCGAAAGCGAAAACAGGTGCTTTTGAGGATGGAGTCTGCAGGAAAGCAGAGAGGGCCAAATTGTCTGTGGCATTTGAAGAGGTTCCAGGAGGCAGTGAGGACCAGCATCACTTTTCCCTGCTGGCACCTTTGCTGAGGCAGCAAAAGCTGGACGTTTGTCTTTTTTGCTCCGGAGGGCGCCAAAAGTGAAAACAAGTGCTTTTGAGGATGGAGTCCGCAGGAAAGCAAAGAGGGCCAAATTGTCTGGGGCATTTGAAGAGGTTCCAGGAGGCAGTGAGGACCAGCATCACTCTTCCCCGCTGGCACCTTTGCTGTGGCAGCAAAAGCTGGACGTTTGTCTTTTTTGCTCCGGAGGGCGCCGAAAGTGAAAGCAAGTGCTTTTGAGGATGGAGTCCGCAGGAAAGCAGAGAGGGCCAAATTGTGTGGTGCATTTGAAGGGGTTCCAGGAGGCAGTGAGAACCAGCATCACTTTTCCCCGCTGGCACTTTTGCTGTGGCAGCAAAAGCTGGACGTTTGTCTTTTTTGATCCGGAGGATGCCGAAAGCGAAAACAGGTGCTTTTGAGGATGGAGTCCGCAGGAAAGCAGAGAGGGCCAAATTGTGTGGTGCATTTGAAGAGGTTCCAGGAGGCAGTGAGGACCAGCATCACTTTTCCCCGCTGGCACCTTTGCTGTGGCAGCAAAAGCTGGACGTTTGTCTTTTTTGCTCCGGAGGGCGCCGAAAGTGAATACAAGTGCTTTTGAGGTTGGAGTCCGCAGGAAAGCAGAGAGGGCCAAATTGTCTGGGGCATTTGAAGAGGTTCCAGGAGGCAGTGAGGACCAGCATCACTTTTCCCCGCTGGCACCTTTGCTGTGGCAGCAAAAGCTGGACGTTTGTCTTTTTTGCTCCGGAGGGCGCCGAAAATGAAAGCAAGTGCTTTTGAGGATGGAGTCCGCAGGAAAGCAGAGAGGGCCAAATTGTCTGGGGCATTTGAAGGGGTTCCAGGAGGCAGTGAGGACCAGCATCACTTTTCCCCGCTGGCACCTTTGCTGTGGCAGCAAAAGCTGGACGTTTGTCTTTTTTGCTCCCTAGGATGCCGAAAGCGAAAACAGGTGCTTTTGAGGATGGAGTCTGCAGGAAAGCAGAGAGGGCCAAATTGTGTGGTGCATTTGAAGAGGTTCCAGGAGGCAGTGAGGACCAGCATCACTTTTCCCTGCTGGCACCTTTGCTGTGGCAGCAAAAGCTGGACGTTTGTCTTTTTTGCTCCGGAGTTTGCCGAAAGTGAAAACAAGTGCTTTTGAGGATGGAGTCCGCAGGAAAGCAGAGAGGGCCAAATTGTGTGGTGCATTTGAAGAGGTTCCAGGAGGCAGTGAGGACCAGCATCACTTTTCCCCGCTGGCACCTTTGCTGTGGCAGCAAAAGCTGGACGTTTGTCTTTTTTGCTCCGGAGGGCGCCGAAAGTGAAAACAGGTGCTTCTGAGGATGGAGTCCGCAGGAAAGCAGAGAGGGCCAAATTGTCTGGGGCATTTGAAGAGGTTCCAGGAGGCAGTGAGGACCAGCATCACTTTTCCCCGCTGGCACCTTTGCTGTGGCAGCAAAAGCTGGACGTTTGTCTTTTTTGCTCCGCAGGATGCCGAAAGTGAAAACAGGTGCTTTTGAGGATGGAGTCCGCAGGAAAGCAGAGAGGGCCAAATTGTGTGGTGCATTTGAAGATGTTCCAGGAGGCAGTGAGGAACAGCATCACTTTTCCCCGCTGGCACCTTTGCTGTGGCAGCAAAAGCTGGACGTTTGTCTGTTTTGCTCCGGAGGATGCCGAAAGTGAAAAGAGGTGCTTTTGAGGATGGAGTCGGCAGGAAAGCAGAGAGGGCCAAATTGTGTGGTGCATTTGAAGAGGTTCCAGGAGGCAGTGAGGACCAGCATCACTTTTAACCGCTGGCACCTTTGCTGTGGCAGCAAAAGCTGGACGTTTGTCTTTTTTGCTCCGGAGGATGCCGAAAGAGAAAACAGGTGCTTTTGAGGATGGAGTCCGCAGGAAAGCAGAGAGGGCCAAATTGTGTGGTGCATTTTAAGAGGTTCCAGGAGGCAGTGAGGACCAGCATCACTTTTCCCCGCTGACACCTTTGCTGTGGCAGCAAAAGCTGGACGTTTGTCTTTTTTGCTCCGGAGGGCACCGAAAGAGAAAACAGATTCTTTTGAAGATGGAGTCCGCAGGAAAGCAGAGAGGGCCAAATTGTGTGGTGCATTTGAAGAGTTTCCAGGAGGCAGTGAGGACCAGCATCACTTTTCCCCGCTGGCACCTTTGCTGTGGCAGCAAAAGCTGGACGTTTGTCTTTTTTGCACCGGAGGGCGCCGAAAGTGAAAACAGGTGCTTTTGAGGATGGAGTCGGCAGGAAAGCAGAGAGGGCCAAATTGTCTGGGGCATTTGAAGAGGTTCCAGGAGGCAGTGAGGACCAGCATCACTTTTCCCCGTTGGTACCTTTGCTGTGGCAGCAAAAGCTGGACGTTTGTCTTTTTTGATCCGGAGGATGCCGAAAGCGAAAAAAGGTGCTTTTGAGGATGGTGTCCGCAGGAAAGCAGAGAGGGCCAAATTGTCTGGGGCATTTGAAGAGGTTCCAGGAGGCAGTGAGGACCAGCATCACTTTTCCCCGCTGGCACCTTTGCTGTGGCAGCAAAAGCTGGCTGTTTGTCATTTTTGATCCGGAGGCTGCTGAAAGCGAAAACAGGGGCTTTTGAGGATGGAGTCCGCAGGAAAGCAGAGAGGGCCAAATTGTGTGGTGCATTTGAAGAGGTTCCAGGAGGCAGTGAGGACCAGCATCACTTTTCCCCGCTGGCACCTTTGCTGTGGCAGCAAAAGCTGGACGTTTGTCTTTTTTGCTCCGGAGTGCGCCGAAAGTGAAAACAAGTGCTTTTGAGGATGGAGTCCGCAGGAAAGCAGAGAGGGGCAAATTGTGTGGTGCATTTGAAGAGGTTCCAGGAGGCAGTGAGGACCAGCATCACTTTTCCCCGCTGGCACCTTTGCTGTGGCAGCAAAAGCTGGACGTTTGTCTTTTTTGCTCCGGAGGATGCCGAAAGCGAAAACAGGTGCTTTTGAGGATGGAGTCGGCAGGAAAGCAGAGAGGGCCAAATTGTCTGTGGCATTTGAAGAGGTTCCAGGAGGCAGTGAGGACCAGCATCACTTTTCCCCGCTGGCACTTTTGCTGTGGCAGCAAAAGCTGGACGTTTGTCTTTTTTGCTCCGGAGGATGCCGAAAGCGAAAACAGGTGCTTTTGAGGATGGAGTCCGCAGGAAAGCAGAGAGGGCCAAATTGTCTGGGGCATTTGAAGAGGTTCCAGGAGGCAGTGAGGACCAGCATCACTTTTCCCCGCTGGCACCTTTGCTGTGGCAGCAAAAGCTGGACGTTTGTCTTTTTTGCTCCGGAGGGCGCCGAAAGTGAAAACAAGTGCTTTTGAGGTTGGAGTCCGCAGGAAAGCAGAGAGGGCCAAATTGTCTGGGGCATTTGAAGAGGTTCCAGGAGGCAGTGAGGACCAGCATCACTTTTCCCCGCTGGCACCTTTGCTGTGGCAGCAAAAGCCTGACGTTTGTCTTTTTTGCTCCGGAGGGCGCCGAAAATGAAAGCAAGTGCTTTTGAGGATGGAGTCCGCAGGAAAGCAGAGAGGGCCAAATTGTCTGGGGCATTTGAAGGTGTTCCAGGAGGCAGTGAGGACCAGCATCACTTTTCCCCGCTGGCACCTTTGCTGTGGCAGCAAAAGCTGGACGTTTGTCATTTTTGATCCGGAGGCTGCTGAAAGCGAAAACAGGTGCTTTTGAGGATGGAGTCCGCAGGAAAGCAGAGAGGGCCAAATTGTCTGGGGCATTTGAAGAGGTTCCAGGAGGCAGTGAGGACCAGCATCACTTTTCCCCGCTGGCACCTTTGCTGTGGCAGCAAAAGCTGGACGTTTGTCTTTTTTGCTCCGGAGTGCGCCGAAAGTGAAAACAAGTGCTTTTGAGGATGGAGTCCGCAGGAAAGCAGAGAGGGGCAAATTGTGTGGTGCATTTGAAGAGGTTCCAGGAGGCAGTGAGGACCAGCATCACTTTTCCCCGCTGGCACCTTTGCTGTGGCAGCAAAAGCTGGACGTTTGTCTTTTTTGCTCCGGAGGATGCCGAAAGCGAAAACAGGTGCTTTTGAGGATGGAGTCTGCAGGAAAGCAGAGAGGGCCAAATTGTGTGGTGCATTTGAAGAGGTTCCAGGAGGCAGTGAGGACCAGCATCACTTTTCCCTGCTGGCACCTTTGCTGTGGCAGCAAAAGATGGACGTTTGTCTTTTTTGCTCCGGAGGGCGCCGAAAGTGAAAACAAGTGCTTTTGAGGATGGAGTCCGCAGGAAAGCAGAGAGGGCCAAATTGTGTGGTGCATTTGAAGAGGTTCCAGGAGGCAGTGAGGACCAGCATCACTCTTCCCCGCTGGCACCTTTGCTGTGGCAGCAAAAGCTGGACGTTTGTCTTTTTTGCTCCGGAGGGCGCCGAAAGTGAAAGCCAGTGCTTTTGAGGATGGAGTCCGCAGGAAAGCAGAGAGGGCCAAATTGTGTGGTGCATTTGAAGGGGTTCCAGGAGGCAGTGAGAACCAGCATCACTTTTCCCCGCTGGCACTTTTGCTGTGGCAGCAAAAGCTGGACGTTTTTCTTTTTTGCTCCGGAGGATGCCGAAAGCGAAAACAGGTGCTTTTGAGGATGGAGTCCGCAGGAAAGCAGAGAGGGCCAAATTGTGTGGTGCATTTGAAGAGGTTCCAGGAGGCAGTGAGGACCAGCATCACTTTTCCCCGCTGGCACCTTTGCTGTGGCAGCAAAAGCTGGACGTTTGTCTTTTTTGCTCCGGAGGGCGCCGAAAGTGAAAACAAGTGCTTTTGAGGATGGAGTCCGCAGGAAAGCAGAGAGGGCCAAATTGTCTGGGGCATTTGAAGAGGTTCCAGGAGGCAGTGAGGACCAGCATCACTTTTCCCCGCTGGCACCTTTGCTGTGGCAGCAAAAGCTGGACGTTTGTCTTTTTTGCTCCGGAGGGCGCCGAAAATGAAAGCAAGTGCTTTTGAGGATGGAGTCCGCAGGAAAGCAGAGAGGGCCAAATTGTCTGGGGCATTTGAAGGGGTTCCAGGAGGCAGTGAGGACCAGCATCACTTTTCCCCACTGGCACCTTTGCTGTGGCAGCAAAAGCTGGACGTTTGTCTTTTTTGCTCCGGAGGATGCCGAAAGCGAAAACAGGTGCTTTTGAGGATGGAGTCTGCAGGAAAGCAGAGAGGGCCAAATTGTGTGGTGCATTTGAAGAGGTTCCAGGAGGCAGTGAGGACCAGCATCACTTTTCCCCGCTGGCACCTTTGCTGTGGCAGCAAAAGCTGGACGTTTGTTTTTTTTTGCTCCGGAGGGCGCCGAAAGTGAAAACAGGTGCTTTTGAGGATGGAGTCCGCAGGAAAGCAGAGAGGGCCAAATTGTGTGGTGCATTTGAAGAGGTTCCAGGAGGCAGTGAGGACCAGCATGACTTTTCCCCGCTGGCACCTTTGCTGTGGCAGCAAAAGCTGGACGTTTGTCTTTTTTGCTCCGGAGGGCGCCGAAAGTGAAAACAGGTGCTTTTGAGGATGGAGTCCGCAGGAAAGCAGAGAGGGCCAAATTGTGTGGTGCATTTGAAGAGGTTCCAGGAGGCAGTGAGGACCAGCATCACTTTTCCCCGCTGGCACCTTTGCTGTGGCAGCAAAAGCTGGACGTTTGTTTTTTTGCTCCGCAGGATGCCGAAAGTGAAAACAGGTGCTTTTGAGGATGGAGTCCGCAGGAAAGCAGAGAGGGCCAAATTGTGTGGTGCATTTGAAGATGTTCCAGGAGGCAGTGAGGAACAGCATCACTTTTCCCCGCTGGCACCTTTGCTGTGGCAGCAAAAGCTGGACGTTTGTCTTTTTTGCTCCGGAGGATGCCGAAAGTGAAAAGAGGTGCTTTTGAGGATGGAGTCGGCAGGAAAGCAGAGAGGGCCAAATTGTGTGGTGCATTTGAAGAGGTTCCAGGAGGCAGTGAGGACCAGCATCACTTTTCACCGCTGGCACCTTTGCTGTGGCAGCAAAAGCTGGACGTTTGTCTTTTTTGCTCCGGAGGATGCCGAAAGAGAAAACAGGTGCTTTTGAGGATGGAGTCCGCAGGAAAGCAGAGAGGGCCAAATTGTGTGGTGCATTTTAAGAGGTTCCAGGAGGCAGTGAGGACCAGCATCACTTTTCCCCGCTGACACCTTTGCTGTGGCAGCAAAAGCTGGACGTTTGTCTTTTTTGCTCCGGAGGGCACCGAAAGAGAAAACAGATTCTTTTGAAGATGGAGTCCGCAGGAAAGCAGAGAGGGCCAAATTGTGTGGTGCATTTGAAGAGTTTCCAGGAGGCAGTGAGGACCAGCATCACTTTTCCCCGCTGGCACCTTTGCTGTGGCAGCAAAAGCTGGACGTTTGTCTTTTTTGCACCGGAGGGCGCCGAAAGTGAAAACAGGTGCTTTTGAGGATGGAGTCGGCAGGAAAGCAGAGAGGGCCAAATTGTCTGGGGCATTTGAAGAGGTTCCAGGAGGCAGTGAGGACCAGCATCACTTTTCCCCGTTGGTACCTTTGCTGTGGCAGCAAAAGCTGGACGTTTGTCTTTTTTGATCCGGAGGATGCCGAAAGCGAAAAAAGGTGCTTTTGAGGATGGTGTCCGCAGGAAAGCAGAGAGGGCCAAATTGTCTGGGGCATTTGAAGAGGTTCCAGGAGGCAGTGAGGACCAGCATCACTTTTCCCCGCTGGCACCTTTGCTGTGGCAGCAAAAGCTGGCTGTTTGTCATTTTTGATCCGGAGGTTGCTGAAAGCGAAAACAGGGGCTTTTGAGGATGGAGTCCGCAGGAAAGCAGAGAGGGCCAAATTGTGTGGTGCATTTGAAGAGGTTCCAGGAGGCAGTGAGGACCAGCATCACTTTTCCCCGCTGGCACCTTTGCTGTGGCAGCAAAAGCTGGACGTTTGTCTTTTTTGCTCCGGAGTGCGCCGAAAGTGAAAACAAGTGCTTTTGAGGATGGAGTCCGCAGGAAAGCAGAGAGGGGCAAATTGTGTGGTGCATTTGAAGAGGTTCCAGGAGGCAGTGAGGACCAGCATCACTTTTCCCCGCTGGCACCTTTGCTGTGGCAGCAAAAGCTGGACGTTTGTCTTTTTTGCTCCGGAGGATGCCGAAAGCGAAAACAGGTGCTTTTGAGGATGGAGTCGGCAGGAAAGCAGAGAGGGCCAAATTGTCTGTGGCATTTGAAGAGGTTCCAGGAGGCAGTGAGGACCAGCATCACTTTTCCCCGCTGGCACTTTTGCTGTGGCAGCAAAAGCTGGACGTTTGTCTTTTTTGCTCCGGAGGATGCCGAAAGCGAAAACAGGTGCTTTTGAGGATGGAGTCCGCAGGAAAGCAGAGAGGGCCAAATTGTGTGGTGCATTTGAAGAGGTTCCAGGAGGCAGTGAGGACCAGCATCACTTTTCCCCGCTGGCACCTTTGCTGTGGCAGCAAAAGCTGGACGTTTGTCTTTTTTGCTCCGGAGGGCGCCGAAAGTGAAAACAAGTGCTTTTGAGGTTGGAGTCCGCAGGAAAGCAGAGAGGGCCAAATTGTCTGGGGCATTTGAAGAGGTTCCAGGAGGCAGTGAGGACCAGCATCACTTTTCCCCGCTGGCACCTTTGCTGTGGCAGCAAAAGCCTGACGTTTGTCTTTTTTGCTCCGGAGGGCGCCGAAAATGAAAGCAAGTGCTTTTGAGGATGGAGTCCGCAGGAAAGCAGAGAGGGCCAAATTGTCTGGGGCATTTGAAGGTGTTCCAGGAGGCAGTGAGGACCAGCATCACTTTTCCCCGCTGGCACCTTTGCTGTGGCAGCAAAAGCTGGACGTTTGTCATTTTTGATCCGGAGGCTGCTGAAAGCGAAAACAGGGGCTTTTGAGGATGGAGTCCGCAGGAAAGCAGAGAGGGCCAAATTGTGTGGTGCATTTGAAGAGGTTCCAGGAGGCAGTGAGGACCAGCATCACTTTTCCCCGCTGGCACCTTTGCTGTGGCAGCAAAAGCTGGACGTTTGTCTTTTTTGCTCCGGAGGATGCCGAAAGCGAAAACAGGTGCTTTTGAGGATGGAGTCTGCAGGAAAGCAGAGAGGGCCAAATTGTGTGGTGCATTTGAAGAGGTTCCAGGAGGCAGTGAGGACCAGCATCACTTTTCCCTGCTGGCACCTTTGCTGTGGCAGCAAAAGATGGACGTTTGTCTTTTTTGCTCCGGAGGGCGCCGAAAGTGAAAACAAGTGCTTTTGAGGATGGAGTCCGCAGGAAAGCAGAGAGGGCCAAATTGTGTGGTGCATTTGAAGAGGTTCCAGGAGGCAGTGAGGACCAGCATCACTCTTCCCCGCTGGCACCTTTGCTGTGGCAGCAAAAGCTGGACGTTTGTCTTTTTTGCTCCGGAGGGCGCCGAAAGTGAAAGCCAGTGCTTTTGAGGATGGAGTCCGCAGGAAAGCAGAGAGGGCCAAATTGTGTGGTGCATTTGAAGGGGTTCCAGGAGGCAGTGAGAACCAGCATCACTTTTCCCCGCTGGCACTTTTGCTGTGGCAGCAAAAGCTGGACGTTTTTCTTTTTTGCTCCGGAGGATGCCGAAAGCGAAAACAGGTGCTTTTGAGGATGGAGTCCGCAGGAAAGCAGAGAGGGCCAAATTGTGTGGTGCATTTGAAGAGGTTCCAGGAGGCAGTGAGGACCAGCATCACTTTTCCCCGCTGGCACCTTTGCTGTGGCAGCAAAAGCTGGACGTTTGTCTTTTTTGCTCCGGAGGGCGCCGAAAGTGAAAACAAGTGCTTTTGAGGATGGAGTCCGCAGGAAAGCAGAGAGGGCCAAATTGTCTGGGGCATTTGAAGAGGTTCCAGGAGGCAGTGAGGACCAGCATCACTTTTCCCCGCTGGCACCTTTGCTGTGGCAGCAAAAGCTGGACGTTTGTCTTTTTTGCTCCGGAGGGCGCCGAAAATGAAAGCAAGTGCTTTTGAGGATGGAGTCCGCAGGAAAGCAGAGAGGGCCAAATTGTGTGGTGCATTTGAAGGGGTTCCAGGAGGCAGTGAGGACCAGCATCACTTTTCCCCACTGGCACCTTTGCTGTGGCAGCAAAAGCTGGACGTTTGTCTTTTTTGCTCCGGAGGATGCCGAAAGCGAAAACAGGTGCTTTTGAGGATGGAGTCTGCAGGAAAGCAGAGAGGGCCAAATTGTGTGGTGCATTTGAAGAGGTTCCAGGAGGCAGTGAGGACCAGCATCACTTTTCCCCGCTGGCACCTTTGCTGTGGCAGCAAAAGCTGGACGTTTGTTTTTTTTTTTCTCCCGAGGCCGCCGAAAGTGAAAAATGGTGCTTTTGAGGATGGAGTCCGCAGGAAAGCAGAGAGGGCCAAATTGTGTGGTGCATTTGAAGAGGTTCCAGGAGGCAGTGAGGATCAGCATGACTTTTCCCCGCTGGCACCTTTGCTGTGGCAGCAAAAGCTGGACGTTTGTCTTTTTTGCTCCGGAGGGCGCCGAAAGTGAAAACAGGTGCTTTTGAGGATGGAGTCCGCAGGAAAGCAGAGAGGGCCAAATTGTGTGGTGCATTTGAAGAGGTTCCAGGAGGCAGTGAGGACCAGCATCACTTTTCCCCGCTGGCACCTTTGCTGTGGCAGCAAAAGCTGGACGTTTGTTTTTTTGCTCCGCAGGATGCCGAAAGTGAAAACAGGTGCTTTTGAGGATGGAGTCCGCAGGAAAGCAGAGAGGGCCAAATTGTGTGGTGCATTTGAAGATGTTCCAGGAGGCAGTGAGGAACAGCATCACTTTTCCCCGCTGGCACCTTTGCTGTGGCAGCAAAAGCTGGACGTTTGTCTTTTTTGCTCCGGAGGATGCCGAAAGTGAAAACAGGTGCTTTTGAGGATGGAGTCGGCAGGAAAGCAGAGAGGGCCAAATTGTGTGGTGCATTTGAAGAGGTTCCAGGAGGCAGTGAGGACTAGCATCACTTTTCCCCGCTGGCACCTTTGCTGTGGCAGCAAAAGCTGGACGTTTGTCTTTTTTGCTCCGGAGGGCGCCGAAAGCGAAAAAAGGTGCTTTTGAGGATGGAGTCGGCAGGAAAGCAGAGAGGGCCAAATTGTGTGGTGCATTTGAAGAGGTTCCAGGAGGCAGTGAGGACCAGCATCACTTTTCCCCGCTGGCACCTTTGCTGTGGCAGCAAAAGCTGGACGTTTGTCTTTTTTGCTCCTGAGGATGCCGAAAGCGAAAACAGGTTCTTTTGAGGATGGAGTCCGCAGGAAAGCAGAGAGGGCCAAATTGTGTGGTGCATTTGAAGAGGTTCCAGGAGGCAGTGAGGACCAGCATCACTTTTCCCCGCTGGCACCTTTGCTGTGGCAGCAAAAGCTGGACGTTTGTCTTTTTTGCTCCGGAGGGCGCCGAAAGCGAAAACAGGTGCTTTTGAGGATGGAGTCCGCAGGAAAGCAGAGAGGGCCAAATTGTGTGGTGCATTTGAAGAGGTTCCAGGAGGCAGTGAGGACCAGCATCACTTTTCCCCGCTGGCACCTTTGCTGTGGCAGCAAAAGCTGGACGTTTGTCTTTTTTGCTCCGGAGGGCGCCGAAAGTGAAAACAGGTGCTTTTGAGGATGGAGTCCGCAGGAAAGCAGAGAGGGCCAAATTGTCTGGGGCATTTGAAGAGGTTGCAGGAGGCAGTGAGGACCAGCATCACTTTTCCCCGCTGGCACCTTTGCTGTGGCAGCAAAAGCTGGACGTTTGTCTTTTTTGCTCCGGAGGGCGCCGAAAGTGAATAAAGGTGCTTTTGAGGATGGAGTCGGCAGGAAAGCAGAGAGGGCCAAATTGTCTGGGGCATTTGAAGAGGTTCCAGGAGGCAGTGAGGACCAGCATCACTTTTCCCCGCTGGCACCTTTGCTGTGGCAGCAAAAGCTGGACATTTGTCTTTTTTGCTCCGGAGGGCGCCGAAAGTGAAAACAAGTGCTTTTGAGGATGGAGTCCGCAGGAAAGCAGAGAGGGCCAAATTGTCTGGTGCATTTGAAGAGGTTCCAGGAGGCAGTGAGGACCAGCATCACTTTTCCCCGCTGGCACCTTTGCTGTGGCAGCAAAAGCTGGACGTTTGTCTTTTTTGCTCCGGAGGGCGCCGATAGTGAAAACAGGTGCTTTTGAGGATGGAGTCGGCAGGAAAGCAGAGAGGGCCAAATTGTCTGGGGCATTTGAAGAGGTTCCAGGAGGCAGTGAGGACCAGCATCACTTTTCCCCGCTGGCACCTTTGCTGTGGCAGCAAAAGCTGGACGTTTGTCTTTTTTGTTCCGGAGGATGCCAAAATCGAAAACAGATTCTTTTGAGGATGGAGTCCGCAGGAAAGCAGACAGGGCCAAATTGTCTGGGGCATTTGAAGAGGTTCCAGGAGGCAGTGAGGACCAGCATCACTTTTCCCCGCTGGCACCTTTGCTGTGGCAGCAAAAGCTGGACGTTTGTCTTTTTTGCTCCGGAGGGCGCCGAAAGTGAAAACAAGTGCTTTTGAGGATGGAGTCCGCAGGAAAGCAGAGAGGGCCAAATTGTGTGGTGCATTTGAAGGGGTTCCAGAAGGCAGTAAGGACCAGCATCACTTTTCCCCGCTGGCACCTTTGCTGTGGCAGCAAAAGCTGGACGTTTGTCTTTTTTGCTCCGGAGGGCGCCGAAAGTGAAAACTAGTGCTTTTGAGGATGGAGTCTGCAGGAAAGCAGAGAGGGCCAAATTGTGTGGTGCATTTTAAGAGGTTCCAGGAGGCAGTGAGGACCAGCATCACTTTTCCCCGCTGGCACCTTTGCTGTGGCAGCAAAAGCTGGACGTTTGTCTTTTTTGCTCCGGAGGGCGCTGAAAGTGAAAACAGGTGCTTTTGAGTATGGAGTCCGCAGGAAAGCAGAGAGGGCCAAATTGTGTGGTGCATTTGAAGAGGTTCCAGGAGGCAGTGAGGACCAGCATCACTTTTCCCCGCTGGCACCTTTGCTGTGGCAGCAAAAGCTGGACGTTTGTCTTTTTTGCTCCGGAGGGCGCCGAAAGTGAAAGCAAGTGCTTTTGAGGATGGAGTCCGCAGGAAAGCAGAGAGGGCCAAATTGTCTGGGGCATTTGAAGAGGTTCCAGGAGGCAGTGAGGACCAGCATCACTTTTCCCCGCTGGCACCTTTGCTGTGGCAGCAAAAGCTGGACGTTTGTCTTTTTTGCTCCGGAGGGCGCTGAAAGTGAAAACAGGTGCTTTTGAGTATGGAGTCCGCAGGAAAGCAGAGAGGGCCAAATTGTGTGGTGCATTTGAAGAGGTTCCAGGAGGCAGTGAGGACCAGCATCACTTTTCCCCGCTGGCACCTTTGCTGTGGCAGCAAAAGCTGGACGTTTGTCTTTTTTGCTCCGGAGGGCGCCGAAAGTGAAAACAGGTGCTTTTGAGGATGGAGTCCGCAGGAAAGCAGAGAGGGCCAAATTGTCTGGGGCATTTGAAGAGGTTCCAGGAGGCAGTGAGGACCAGCATCACTTTTCCCCGCTGGCACCTTTGCTGTGGCAGCAAAAGCTGGACGTTTGTCTTTTTTGCTCCGGAGGATGCCGAAAGCGAAAACAGGTGCTTTTGAGGATGGAGTCTGCAGGAAAGCAGAGAGGGCCAAATTGTCTGGGGCATTTGAAGAGGTTCCAGGAGGCAGTGAGGACCAGCATCACTTTTCCCCGCTGGCACCTTTGCTGTGGCAGCAAAAGCTGGACGTTTGTCTTTTTTGCTCCGGAGGGCGCCGAAAGTGAAAACAAGTGCTTTTGAGGATGGAGTCCGCAGGAAAGCAGAGAGGGCCAAATTGTGTGGTGCATTTGAAGAGGTTCCAGGAGGCAGTGAGGACCAGCATCACTTTTCCCCGCTGGCACCTTTGCTGTGGCAGCAAAAGCTGGACGTTTGTTTTTTTGCTCCGCAGGATGCCGAAAGTGAAAACAGGTGCTTTTGAGGATGGAGTCCGCAGGAAAGCAGAGAGGGCCAAATTGTGTGGTGCATTTGAAGATGTTCCAGGAGGCAGTGAGGAACAGCATCACTTTTCCCCGCTGGCACCTTTGCTGTGGCAGCAAAAGCTGGACGTTTGTCTTTTTTGCTCCGGAGGATGCCGAAAGTGAAAACAGGTGCTTTTGAGGATGGAGTCGGCAGGAAAGCAGAGAGGGCCAAATTGTGTGGTGCATTTGAAGAGGTTCCAGGAGGCAGTGAGGACTAGCATCACTTTTCCCCGCTGGCACCTTTGCTGTGGCAGCAAAAGCTGGACGTTTGTCTTTTTTGCTCCGGAGGGCGCCGAAAGCGAAAAAAGGTGCTTTTGAGGATGGAGTCGGCAGGAAAGCAGAGAGGGCCAAATTGTCTGGTGCATTTGAAGAGGTTCCAGGAGGCAGTGAGGACCAGCATCACTTTTCCCCGCTGGCACCTTTGCTGTGGCAGCAAAAGCTGGACGTTTGTCTTTTTTGCTCCTGAGGATGCCGAAAGCGAAAACAGGTTCTTTTGAGGATGGAGTCCGCAGGAAAGCAGAGAGGGCCAAATTGTGTGGTGCATTTGAAGAGGTTCCCGGAGGCAGTGAGGACCAGCATCACTTTTCCCCGCTGGCACCTTTGCTGTGGCAGCAAAAGCTGGACGTTTGTCTTTTTTGCTCCGGAGGGCGCCGATAGTGAAAACAGGTGCTTTTGAGGATGGAGTCGGCAGGAAAGCAGAGAGGGCCAAATTGTCTGGGGCATTTGAAGAGGTTCCAGGAGGCAGTGAGGACCAGCATCACTTTTCCCCGCTGGCACCTTTGCTGTGGCAGCAAAAGCTGGACGTTTGTCTTTTTTGTTCCGGAGGATGCCAAAATCGAAAACAGATTCTTTTGAGGATGGAGTCCGCAGGAAAGCAGAGAGGGCCAAATTGTCTGGGGCATTTGAAGAGGTTCCAGGAGGCAGTGAGGACCAGCATCACTTTTCCCCGCTGGCACCTTTGCTGTGGCAGCAAAAGCTGGACGTTTGTCTTTTTTGCTCCAAACAGCGCCGAAAGTGAAAACAAGTGCTTTTGAGGATGGAGTCCGCAGGAAAGCAGAGAGGGCCAAATTGTGTGGTGCATTTGAAGAGGTTCCAGGAGGCAGTGAGGACCAGCATCACTTTTCCCCGCTGGCACCTTTGCTGTGGCAGCAAAAGCTGGACGTTTGTTTTTTTGCTCCGCAGGATGCCGAAAGTGAAAACAGGTGCTTTTGAGGATGGAGTCCGCAGGAAAGCAGAGAGGGCCAAATTGTGTGGTGCATTTGAAGATGTTCCAGGAGGCAGTGAGGAACAGCATCACTTTTCCCCGCTGGCACCTTTGCTGTGGCAGCAAAAGCTGGACGTTTGTCTTTTTTGCTCCGGAGGATGCCGAAAGTGAAAACAGGTGCTTTTGAGGATGGAGTCGGCAGGAAAGCAGAGAGGGCCAAATTGTGTGGTGCATTTGAAGAGGTTCCAGGAGGCAGTGAGGACTAGCATCACTTTTCCCCGCTGGCACCTTTGCTGTGGCAGCAAAAGCTGGACGTTTGTCTTTTTTGCTCCGGAGGGCGCCGAAAGCGAAAAAAGGTGCTTTTGAGGATGGAGTCGGCAGGAAAGCAGAGAGGGCCAAATTGTCTGGTGCATTTGAAGAGGTTCCAGGAGGCAGTGAGGACCAGCATCACTTTTCCCCGCTGGCACCTTTGCTGTGGCAGCAAAAGCTGGACGTTTGTCTTTTTTGCTCCTGAGGATGCCGAAAGCGAAAACAGGTTCTTTTGAGGATGGAGTCCGCAGGAAAGCAGAGAGGGCCAAATTGTGTGGTGCATTTGAAGAGGTTCCAGGAGGCAGTGAGGACCAGCATCACTTTTCCCCGCTGGCACCTTTGCTGTGGCAGCAAAAGCTGGACGTTTGTCTTTTTTGCTCCGGAGGGCGCCGATAGTGAAAACAGGTGCTTTTGAGGATGGAGTCGGCAGGAAAGCAGAGAGGGCCAAATTGTCTGGGGCATTTGAAGAGGTTCCAGGAGGCAGTGAGGACCAGCATCACTTTTCCCCGCTGGCACCTTTGCTGTGGCAGCAAAAGCTGGACGTTTGTCTTTTTTGTTCCGGAGGATGCCAAAATCGAAAACAGATTCTTTTGAGGATGGAGTCCGCAGGAAAGCAGAGAGGGCCAAATTGTCTGGGGCATTTGAAGAGGTTCCAGGAGGCAGTGAGGACCAGCATCACTTTTCCCCGCTGGCACCTTTGCTGTGGCAGCAAAAGCTGGACGTTTGTCTTTTTTGCTCCAAACAGCGCCGAAAGTGAAAACAAGTGCTTTTGAGGATGGAGTCCGCAGGAAAGCAGAGAGGGCCAAATTGTGTGGTGCATTTGAAGAGGTTCCAGGAGGCAGTGAGGACCAGCATCACTTTTCCCCGCTGGCACCTTTGCTGTGGCAGCAAAAGCTGGACGTTTGTCTTTTTTGCTCCGGAGGGCGCCGAAAGCGAAAACAGGTGCTTTTGAGGATGGAGTCCGCAGGAAAGCAGAGAGGGCCAAATTGTCTGGTGCATTTGAAGAGGTTCCAGGAGGCAGTGAGGACCAGCATCACTTTTCCCCGCTGGCACCTTTGCTGTGGCAGCAAAAGCTGGACGTTTGTTTTTTTTTGCTCAGGAGGGCGCCGAAAGTGAAAACACGTGCTTTTGAGGATGGAGTCCGCAGGAAAGCAGAGAGGGCCAAATTGTGTGGTGCATTTGAAGGGGTTCCAGAAGGCAGTAAGGACCAGCATCACTTTTCCCCGCTGGCACCTTTGCTGTGGCAGCAAAAGCTGGACGTTTGTCTTTTTTGCTCCGGAGGGCGCCGAAAGTGAAAACTAGTGCTTTTGAGGATGGAGTCTGCAGGAAAGCAGAGAGGGCCAAATTGTGTGGTGCATTTGAAGAGGTTCCAGGAGGCAGTGAGGACCAGCATCACTTTTCCCCGCTGGCACCTTTGCTGTGGCAGCAAAAGCTGGACGTTTGTCTTTTTTGCTCCGGAGGGCGCTGAAAGTGAAAACAGGTGCTTTTGAGTATGGAGTCCGCAGGAAAGCAGAGAGGGCCAAATTGTGTGGTGCATTTGAAGAGGTTCCAGGAGGCAGTGAGGACCAGCATCACTTTTCCCCGCTGGCACCTTTGCTGTGGCAGCAAAAGCTGGACGTTTGTCTTTTTTGCTCCGGAGGGCGCCGAAAGTGAAAGCAAGTGCTTTTGAGGATGGAGTCCGCAGGAAAGCAGAGAGGGCCAAATTGTCTGGGGCATTTGAAGAGGTTCCAGGAGGCAGTGAGGACCAGCATCACTTTTCCCCGCTGGCACCTTTGCTGTGGCAGCAAAAGCTGGACGTTTGTCTTTTTTTCTCCGGAGGGCGCTGAAAGTGAAAACAGGTGCTTTTGAGTATGGAGTCCGCAGGAAAGCAGAGAGGGCCAAATTGTGTGGTGCATTTGAAGTGGTTCCAGGAGGCAGTGAGGACCAGCATCACTTTTCCCCGCTGGCACCTTTGCTGTGGCAGCAAAAGCTGGACGTTTGTCTTTTTTGCTCCGGAGGGCGCCGAAAGTGAAAACAAGTGCTTTTGAGGATGGAGTCCGCAGGAAAGCAGAGAGGGCCAAATTGTCTGGGGCATTTGAAGAGGTTCCAGGAGGCAGTGAGGACCAGCATCACTTTTCCCCGCTGGCACCTTTGCTGTGGCAGCAAAAGCTGGACGTTAGTCTTTTTTGCTCCGGAGGATGCCGAAAGCGAAAACAGGTGCTTTTGAGGATGGAGTCTGCAGGAAAGCAGAGAGGGCCAAATTGTCTGGGGCATTTGAAGAGGTTCCAGGAGGCAGTGAGGACCAGCATCACTTTTCCCCGCTGGCACCTTTGCTGTGGCAGCAAAAGCTGGACGTTTGTCCTTTTTGCTCCGGAGGGCGCCGAAAGTGAAAACAAGTGCTTTTGAGGATGGAGTCCGCAGGAAAGCAGAGAGGGCCAAATTGTGTGGTGCATTTGAAGAGGTTCCAGGAGGCAGTGAGGACCAGCATCACTTTTCCCCGCTGGCACCTTTGCTGTGGCAGCAAAAGCTGGACGTTTGTTTTTTTGCTCCGCAGGATGCCGAAAGTGAAAACAGGTGCTTTTGAGGATGGAGTCCGCAGGAAAGCAGAGAGGGCCAAATTGTGTGGTGCATTTGAAGATGTTCCAGGAGGCAGTGAGGAACAGCATCACTTTTCCCCGCTGGCACCTTTGCTGTGGCAGCAAAAGCTGGACGTTTGTCTTTTTTGCTCCGGAGGATGCCGAAAGTGAAAAAAGGTGCTTTTGAGGATGGAGTCGGCAGGAAAGCAGAGAGGGCCAAATTGTGTGGTGCATTTGAAGAGGTTCCAGGAGGCAGTGAGGACTAGCATCACTTTTCCCCGCTGGCACCTTTGCTGTGGCAGCAAAAGCTGGACGTTTGTCTTTTTTGCTCCGGAGGGCGCCGAAAGCGAAAAAGGTGCTTTTGAGGATGGAGTCGGCAGGAAAGCAGAGAGGGCCAAATTGTCTGGTGCATTTGAAGAGGTTCCAGGAGGCAGTGAGGACCAGCATCACTTTTCCCCGCTGGCACCTTTGCTGTGGCAGCAAAAGCTGGACGTTTGTCTTTTTTGATCCTGAGGATGCCGAAAGCGAAAACAGGTTCTTTTGAGGATGGAGTCCGCAGGAAAGCAGAGAGGGCCAAATTGTCTGGTGCATTTGAAGAGGTTCCAGGAGGCAGTGAGGACCAGCATCACTTTTCCCCGCTGGCACCTTTGCTGTGGCAGCAAAAGCTGGACGTTTGTCTTTTTTGCTCCGGAGGGCGCCGAAAGTGAAAACAGGTGCTTTTGAGGATGGAGTCCGCAGGAAAGCAGAGAGGGCCAAATTGTGTGGTGCATTTGAAGAGGTTCCAGGAGGCAGTGAGGACCAGCATCACTTTTCCCCGCTGGCACCTTTGCTGTGGCAGCAAAAGCTGGACGTTTGTCTTTTTTGCTCCGGAGGGCGCCGAAAGTGAAAACAGGTGCTTTTGAGGATGGAGTCCGCAGGAAAGCAGAGAGGGCCAAATTGTCTGGGGCATTTGAAGAGGTTCCAGGAGGCAGTGAGGACCAGCATCACTTTTCCCCGCTGGCACCTTTGCTGTGGCAGCAAAAGCTGGACGTTTGTCTTTTTTGCTCCGGAGGGCGCCGAAAGTGAATAAAGGTGCTTTTGAGGATGGAGTCGGCAGGAAAGCAGAGAGGGCCAAATTGTCTGGGGCATTTGAAGAGGTTCCAGGAGGCAGTGAGGACCAGCATCACTTTTCCCCGCTGGCACCTTTGCTGTGGCAGCAAAAGCTGGACGTTTGTCTTTTTTGCTCCGGAGGGCGCCGAAAGTGAAAACAAGTGCTTTTGAGGATGGAGTCCGCAGGAAAGCAGAGAGGGCCAAATTGTCTGGTGCATTTGAAGAGGTTCCAGGAGGCAGTGAGGACCAGCATCACTTTTCCCCGCTGGCACCTTTGCTGTGGCAGCAAAAGCTGGACGTTTGTCTTTTTTGCTCCGGAGGGCGCCGATAGTGAAAACAGGTGCTTTTGAGGATGGAGTCGGCAGGAAAGCAGAGAGGGCCAAATTGTCTGGGGCATTTGAAGAGGTTCCAGGAGGCAGTGAGGACCAGCATCACTTTTCCCCGCTGGCACCTTTGCTGTGGCAGCAAAAGCTGGACGTTTGTCTTTTTTGTTCCGGAGGATGCCAAAATCGAAAACAGATTCTTTTGAGGATGGAGTCCGCAGGAAAGCAGAGAGGGCCAAATTGTCTGGGGCATTTGAAGAGGTTCCAGGAGGCAGTGAGGACCAGCATCACTTTTCCCCGCTGGCACCTTTGCTGTGGCAGCAAAAGCTGGACGTTTGTCTTTTTTGCTCCAAACAGCGCCGAAAGTGAAAACAAGTGCTTTTGAGGATGGAGTCCGCAGGAAAGCAGAGAGGGCCAAATTGTGTGGTGCATTTGAAGAGGTTCCAGGAGGCAGTGAGGACCAGCATCACTTTTCCCCGCTGGCACCTTTGCTGTGGCAGCAAAAGCTGGACGTTTGTCTTTTTTGCTCCGGAGGGCGCCGAAAGCGAAAACAGGTGCTTTTGAGGATGGAGTCCGCAGGAAAGCAGAGAGGGCCAAATTGTGTGGTGCATTTGAAGAGGTTCCAGGAGGCAGTGAGGACCAGCATCACTTTTCCCCGCTGGCACCTTTGCTGTGGCAGCAAAAGCTGGACGTTTGTCTTTTTTGCTCTGGAGGGCGCCGAAAGTGAAAACAGGTGCTTTTGAGTATGGAGTCCGCAGGAAAGCAGAGAGGGCCAAATTGTGTGGTGCATTTGAAGAGGTTCCAGGAGGCAGTGAGGACCAGCATCACTTTTCCCCGCTGGCACCTTTGCTGTGGCAGCAAAAGCTGGACGTTTGTCTTTTTTGCTCCGGAGGGCGCCGAAAGTGAAAGCAAGTGCTTTTGAGGATGGAGTCCGCAGGAAAGCAGAGAGGGCCAAATTGTCTGGGGCATTTGAAGAGGTTCCAGGAGGCAGTGAGGACCAGCATCACTTTTCCCCGCTGGCACCTTTGCTGTGGCAGCAAAAGCTGGACGTTTGTCTTTTTTTCTCCGGAGGGCGCTGAAAGTGAAAACAGGTGCTTTTGAGTATGGAGTCCGCAGGAAAGCAGAGAGGGCCAAATTGTGTGGTGCATTTGAAGAGGTTCCAGGAGGCAGTGAGGACCAGCATCACTTTTCCCCGCTGGCACCTTTGCTGTGGCAGCAAAAGCTGGACGTTTGTCTTTTTTGCTCCGGAGGGCGCCGAAAGTGAAAACAAGTGCTTTTGAGGATGGAGTCCGCAGGAAAGCAGAGAGGGCCAAATTGTCTGGGGCATTTGAAGAGGTTCCAGGAGGCAGTGAGGACCAGCATCACTTTTCCCCGCTGGCACCTTTGCTGTGGCAGCAAAAGCTGGACGTTAGTCTTTTTTGCTCCGGAGGATGCCGAAAGCGAAAACAGGTGCTTTTGAGGATGGAGTCTGCAGGAAAGCAGAGAGGGCCAAATTGTCTGGGGCATTTGAAGAGGTTCCAGGAGGCAGTGAGGACCAGCATCACTTTTCCCCGCTGGCACCTTTGCTGTGGCAGCAAAAGCTGGACGTTTGTCTTTTTTGCTCCGGAGGGCGCCGAAAGTGAAAACAAGTGCTTTTGAGGATGGAGTCCGCAGGAAAGCAGAGAGGGCCAAATTGTGTGGTGCATTTGAAGAGGTTCCAGGAGGCAGTGAGGACCAGCATCACTTTTCCCCGCTGGCACCTTTGCTGTGGCAGCAAAAGCTGGACGTTTGTTTTTTTTCCTCCGGAGGATGCCGAAAGCGAAAACAGGTTCTTTTGAGGATGGAGTCCGCAGGAAAGCAGAGAGGGCCAAATTGTCTGGTGCATTTGAAGAGGTTCCAGGAGGCAGTGAGGACCAGCATCACTTTTCCTTGCTGGCAACTTTGCTGTGGCAGCAAAAGCTGGACGTTTGTCTTTTTTGCTCCGGAGGGCGCCGAAAGCGAAAACAGGTTCTTTTGAGGATGGAGTCCGTAGGAAAGCAGAGAGGGCCAAATTGTGTGGGGCATTTGAAGAGGTTCCAGGAGGCAGTGAGGACCAGCATCACTTTTCCCCGCTGGCACCTTTGCTGTGGCAGCAAAAGCTGGACGTTTGTCTTTTTTGCTCCAAACAGCGCCGAAAGTGAAAACAAGTGCTTTTGAGGATGGAGTCCGCAGGAAAGCAGAGAGGGCCAAATTGTGTGGTGCATTTGAAGAGGTTCCAGGAGGCAGTGAGGACCAGCATCACTTTTCCCCGCTGGCACCTTTGCTGTGGCAGCAAAAGCTGGACGTTTGTCTTTTTTGCTCCGGAGGGCGCCGAAAGTGAAAACAGGTGCTTTTGAGGATGGAGTCGGCAGGAAAGCAGAGAGGGCTAAATTGTCTGGGGCATTTGAAGAGGTTCCAGGAGGCAGTGAGAACCAGCATCACTTTTCCCCGCTGGCACCTTTGCTGTGGCAGCAAAAGCTGGACGTTTGTCTTTTTTGCTCCTGAGGATGCCGAAAGCGAAAACAGGTTCTTTTGAGGATGGAGTCCGCAGGAAAGCAGAGAGGGCCAAATTGTGTGGTGCATTTGAAGAGGTTCCAGGAGGCAGTGAGGACCAGCATCACTTTTCCCCGCTGGCACCTTTGCTGTGGCAGCAAAAGCTGGACGTTTGTCTTTTTTGCTCCGGAGGGCGCCGAAAGTGAAAACAGGTGCTTTTGAGGATGGAGTCCGCAGGAAAGCAGAGAGGGCCAAATTGTGTGGTGCATTTGAAGAGGTTCCAGGAGGCAGTGAGGACCAGCATCACTTTTCCCCGCTGGCACCTTTGCTGTGGCAGCAAAAGCTGGACGTTTGTCTTTTTTGCTCCGGAGGGCGCCGAAAGTGAAAACAGGTGCTTTTGAGGATGGAGTCCGCAGGAAAGCAGAGAGGGCCAAATTGTGTGGTGCATTTGAAGAGGTTCCAGGAGGCAGTGAGGACCAGCATCACTTTTCCCCGCTGGCACCTTTGCTGTGGCAGCAAAAGCTGGACGTTTGTCTTTTTTGCTCCGGAGAACGCCGAAAGTGAATAAAGGTGCTTTTGAGGATGGAGTCGGCAGGAAAGCAGAGAGGGCCAAATTGTCTGGGGCATTTGAAGAGGTTCCAGGAGGCAGTGAGGACCAGCATCACTTTTCCCCGCTGGCACCTTTGCTGTGGCAGCAAAAGCTGGACATTTGTCTTTTTTGCTCCGGAGGGCGCCGAAAGTGAAAACAAGTGCTTTTGAGGATGGAGTCCGCAGGAAAGCAGAGAGGGCCAAATTGTCTGGTGCATTTGAAGAGGTTCCAGGAGGCAGTGAGGACCAGCATCACTTTTCCCCGCTGGCACCTTTGCTGTGGCAGCAAAAGCTGGACGTTTGTCTTTTTTGCTCCGGAGGGCGCCGATAGTGAAAACAGGTGCTTTTGAGGATGGAGTCGGCAGGAAAGCAGAGAGGGCCAAATTGTCTGGGGCATTTGAAGAGGTTCCAGGAGGCAGTGAGGACCAGCATCACTTTTCCCCGCTGGCACCTTTGCTGTGGCAGCAAAAGCTGGACGTTTGTCTTTTTTGTTCCGGAGGATGCCAAAATCGAAAACAGATTCTTTTGAGGATGGAGTCCGCAGGAAAGCAGAGAGGGCCAAATTGTCTGGGGCATTTGAAGAGGTTCCAGGAGGCAGTGAGGACCAGCATCACTTTTCCCCGCTGGCACCTTTGCTGTGGCAGCAAAAGCTGGACGTTTGTCTTTTTTGCTCCAAACAGCGCCGAAAGTGAAAACAAGTGCTTTTGAGGATGGAGTCCGCAGGAAAGCAGAGAGGGCCAAATTGTGTGGTGCATTTGAAGAGGTTCCAGGAGGCAGTGAGGACCAGCATCACTTTTCCCCGCTGGCACCTTTGCTGTGGCAGCAAAAGCTGGACGTTTGTCTTTTTTGCTCCGGAGGGCGCCGAAAGCGAAAACAGGTGCTTTTGAGGATGGAGTCCGCAGGAAAGCAGAGAGGGCCAAATTGTGTGGTGCATTTGAAGAGGTTCCAGGAGGCAGTGAGGACCAGCATCACTTTTCCCCGCTGGCACCTTTGCTGTGGCAGCAAAAGCTGGACGTTTGTCTTTTTTGCTCCGGAGGGCGCCGAAAGTGAAAACAGGTGCTTTTGAGTATGGAGTCCGCAGGAAAGCAGAGAGGGCCAAATTGTGTGGTGCATTTGAAGAGGTTCCAGGAGGCAGTGAGGACCAGCATCACTTTTCCCCGCTGGCACCTTTGCTGTGGCAGCAAAAGCTGGACGTTTGTCTTTTTTGCTCCGGAGGGCGCCGAAAGTGAAAGCAAGTGCTTTTGAGGATGGAGTCCGCAGGAAAGCAGAGAGGGCCAAATTGTCTGGGGCATTTGAAGAGGTTCCAGGAGGCAGTGAGGACCAGCATCACTTTTCCCCGCTGGCACCTTTGCTGTGGCAGCAAAAGCTGGACGTTTGTATTTTTTTCTCCGGAGGGCGCTGAAAGTGAAAACAGGTGCTTTTGAGTATGGAGTCCGCAGGAAAGCAGAGAGGGCCAAATTGTGTGGTGCATTTGAAGAGGTTCCAGGAGGCAGTGAGGACCAGCATCACTTTTCCCCGCTGGCACCTTTGCTGTGGCAGCAAAAGCTGGACGTTTGTCTTTTTTGCTCCGGAGGGCGCCGAAAGTGAAAACAAGTGCTTTTGAGGATGGAGTCCGCAGGAAAGCAGAGAGGGCCAAATTGTGTGGTGCATTTGAAGAGGTTCCAGGAGGCAGTGAGGACCAGCATCACTTTTCCCCGCTGGCACCTTTGCTGTGGCAGCAAAAGCTGGACGTTAGTCTTTTTTGCTCCGGAGGATGCCGAAAGCGAAAACAGGTGCTTTTGAGGATGGAGTCTGCAGGAAAGCAGAGAGGGCCAAATTGTCTGGGGCATTTGAAGAGGTTCCAGGAGGCAGTGAGGACCAGCATCACTTTTCCCCGCTGGCACCTTTGCTGTGGCAGCAAAAGCTGGACGTTTGTCTTTTTTGCTCCGGAGGGCGCCGAAAGTGAAAACAAGTGCTTTTGAGGATGGAGTCCGCAGGAAAGCAGAGAGGGCCAAATTGTGTGGTGCATTTGAAGAGGTTCCAGGAGGCAGTGAGGACCAGCATCACTTTTCCCCGCTGGCACCTTTGCTGTGGCAGCAAAAGCTGGACGTTTGTTTTTTTTCCTCCGGAGGATGCCGAAAGCGAAAACAGGTTCTTTTGAGGATGGAGTCCGCAGGAAAGCAGAGAGGGCCAAATTGTCTGGTGCATTTGAAGAGGTTCCAGGAGGCAGTGAGGACCAGCATCACTTTTCCTTGCTGGCAAGTTTGCTGTGGCAGCAAAAGCTGGACGTTTGTCTTTTTTGCTCCGGAGGGCGCCGAAAGCGAAAACAGGTTCTTTTGAGGATGGAGTCCGTAGGAAAGCAGAGAGGGCCAAATTGTGTGGGGCATTTGAAGAGGTTCCAGGAGGCAGTGAGGACCAGCATCACTTTTCCCCGCTGGCACCTTTGCTGTGGCAGCAAAAGCTGGACGTTTGTCTTTTTTGCTCCAAACAGCGCCGAAAGTGAAAACAAGTGCTTTTGAGAATGGAGTCCGCAGGAAAGCAGAGAGGGCCAAATGGTGTGGTTCATTTGAAGAGGTTCCAGGAGGCAGTGAGGACCAGCATCACTTTTCCCCGCTGGCACCTTTGCTGTGGCAGCAAAAGCTGGACGTTTGTCTTTTTTGCTCCGGAGGGCGCCGAAAGTGAAAACAGGTGCTTTTGAGGATGGAGTCGGCAGGAAAGCAGAGAGGGCTAAATTGTCTGGGGCATTTGAAGAGGTTCCAGGAGGCAGTGAGGACCAGCATCACTTTTCCCCGCTGGCACCTTTGCTGTGGCAGCAAAAGCTGGACGTTTGTCTTTTTTGCTCCGGAGGATGCCGAAAGCGAAAACAGGTGCTTTTGAGGATGGAGTCGGCAGGAAAGCAGAGAGGGCCAAATTGTCTGTGGCATTTGAAGAGGTTCCAGGAGGCAGTGAGGACCAGCATCACTTTTCCCCGCTGGCACCTTTGCTGTGGCAGCAAAAGCTGGACGTTTGTCTTATTTGCTCCGGAGGATGACGAAAGCGAAAACAGGTTCTTTTGAGGATGGAGTCCGCAGGAAAGCAGAGAGGGCCAAATTGTCTGGGGCATTTGAAATGGTTCCAGGAGGCAGTGAGGACCAGCATCACTTTTCCCCGCTGGCACCTTTGCTGTGGCAGGAAAAGCTGGACGTTTGTCTTTTTTGCTCCGGAGGGCGCCGAAAGCGAAAACAGATTCTTTTGAGGATGGAGTCCGCAGGAAAGCAGAGAGGGCCAAATTGTGTGGTGCATTTGAAGAGGTTCCAGGAGGCAGTGAGGACCAGCATCACTTTTCCCCGCTGGCACCTTTGCTGTGGCAGCAAAAGCTGGACGTTTGTCTTTTTTGCTCCGGAGGGCGCCGAAAGTGAAAACAGGTGCTTTTGAGGATGGAGTCCGCAGGAAAGCAGAGAGGGCCAAATTGTGTGGTGCATTTGAAGAGGTTCCAGGAGGCAGTGAGGACCAGCATCACTTTTCCCCACTGGCACCTTTGCTGTGGCAGCAAAAGCTGGACGTTTGTCTTTTTTGCTCCGGAGGGCGCCGAAAGTGAAAACAAGTGCTTTTGAGGATGGGGTCCGCAGGAAAGCAGAGAGGGCCAAATTGTGTGGTGCATTTGAAGAGGTTCCAGGAGGCAGTGAGGACCAGCATGACTTTTCCCCGCTGGCACCTTTGCTGTGGCAGCAAAAGCTGGACGTTTGTCTTTTTTGCTCCGGAGGGCGCCAAAAGTGAAAACCAGTGCTTTTGAGGATGGAGTCGGCAGGAAAGCAGAGAGGGCCAAATTGTGTGGTGCATTTGAAGAGGTTCCAGGAGGCAGTGAGGACCAGCATCACTTTTCCCCGCTGGCACCTTTGCTGTGGCAGCAAAAGCTGGACGTTTGTCTTTTTTGCTCCGGAGGGCGCCGAAAGTGAAAACAGGTGCTTTTGAGGATGGAGTCCGCAGGAAAGCAGAGAGGGCCAAATTGTGTGGTGCATTTGAAGAGGTTCCAGGAGGCAGTGAGGACCAGCATCACTTTTCCCCGCTGGCACCTTTGCTGTGGCAGCAAAAGCTGGATGTTTGTCTTTTTTGCTCCGGAGGATGCCGAAAGCGAAAACAGGTGCTTTTGAGGATGGAGTCCGCAGGAAAGCAGAGAGGGCCAAATTGTCTGGGGCATTTGAAGAGGTTCCAGGAGGCAGTGAGGACCAGCATCACTTTTCCCCGCTGCCACCTTTGCTGTGGCAGCAAAAGCTGGACGTTTGTATTTTTTGCTCCGGAGGGCGCCGAAAGTGAAAAAAGGTTCTTTTGAGGATGGAGTCCGTAGGAAAGCAGAGAGGGCCAAATTGTGTGGGGCATTTGAAGAGGTTCCAGGAGGCAGTGAGGACCAGCATCACTTTTGCCCGCTGGCACCTTTGCTGTGGCAGCAAAAGCTGGACGTTTGTCTTTTTTGCTCCAAACAGCGCCGAAAGTGAAAACAAGTGCTTTTGAGGATGGAGTCCGCAGGAAAGCAGAGAGGGCCAAATTGTGTGGTGCATTTGAAGAGGTTCCAGGAGGCAGTGAGGACCAGCATCACTTTTCCCCGCTGGCACCTTTGCTGTGGCAGCAAAAGCTGGACGTTTGTCTTTTTTGCTCCGGAGGGCACCGAAAGCGAAAACAGATTCTTTTAAGGATGGAGTCCGCAGGAAAGCAGAGAGGGCCAAATTGTCTGGGGCATTTGAAGAGGTTCCAGGAGGCAGTGAGGACCAGCATCACTTTTCCCCGCTGGCACCTTTGCTGTGGCAGCAAAAGCTGGACGTTTGTCTTTTTTGCTCCGGAGGATGCCGAAAGTGAAAACAGGTTCTTTTGAGGATGGAGTCCGCAGGAAAGCAGAGAGGGCCAAATTGTCTGGTGCATTTGAAGAGGTTCCAGGAGGCAGTGAGGACCAGCATCACTTTTCCTTGCTGGCAACTTTGCTGTGGCAGCAAAAGCTGGACGTTTGTCTTTTTTGCTCCGGAGGGCGCCGAAAGCGAAAACAGGTTCTTTTGAGGATGGAGTCCGTAGGAAAGCAGAGAGGGCCAAATTGTGTGGGGCATTTGAAGAGGTTCCAGGAGGCAGTGAGGACCAGCATCACTTTTCCCCGCTGGCACCTTTGCTGTGGCAGCAAAAGCTGGACGTTTGTCTTTTTTGCTCCAAACAGCGCCGAAAGTGAAAACAAGTGCTTTTGAGGATGGAGTCCGCAGGAAAGCAGAGAGGGCCAAATTGTGTGGTGCATTTGAAGAGGTTCCAGGAGGCAGTGAGGACCAGCATCACTTTTCCCCGCTGGCACCTTTGCTGTGGCAGCAAAAGCTGGACGTTTGTCTTTTTTGCTCCGGAGGGCGCCGAAAGTGAAAACAGGTGCTTTTGAGGATGGAGTCCGCAGGAAAGCAGAGAGGGCCAAATTGTGTGGTGCATTTGAAGAGGTTCCAGGAGGCAGTGAGGACCAGCATCACTTTTCCCCGCTGGCACCTTTGCTGTGGCAGCAAAAGCTGGACGTTTGTCTTTTTTGCTCCGGAGGGCGCCGAAAGTGAAAACAAGTGCTTTTGAGTATGGGGTCCGCAGGAAAGCAGAGAGGGCCAAATTGTGTGGTGCATTTGAAGAGGTTCCAGGAGGCAGTGAGGACCAGCATCACTTTTCCCCGCTGGCACCTTTGCTGTGGCAGCAAAAGCTGGACGTTTGTCTTTTTTGCTCCGGAGGGCGCCAAAAGTAAAAACCAGTGCTTTTGAGGATGGAGTCGGCAGGAAAGCAGAGAGGGTCAAATTGTGTGGTGCATTTGAAGAGGTTCCAGGAGGCAGTGAGGACCAGCATCACTTTTCCCCGCTGGCACCTTTGCTGTGGCAGCAAAAGCTGGACGTTTGTCTTTTTTGCTCCGGAGGGCGCCAAAAGTGAAAACCAGTGCTTTTGAGGATGGAGTCGGCAGGAAAGCAGAGAGGGCCAAATTGTGTGGGGCATTTGAAGAGGTTCCAGGAGGCAGTGAGGACCAGCATTACTTTTCCCCGCTGGCACCTTTGCTGTGGCAGCAAAAGCTGGACGTTTGTCTTTTTTGCTCCGGAGGATGCCGAAAGCGAAAACAGGTGCTTTTGAGGATGGAGTCGGCAGGAAAGCAGAGAGGGCCAAATTGTGTGGTGCATTTGAAGAGGTTCCAGGAGGCAGTGAGGACCAGCATCACTTTTCCCCGCTGGCACCTTTGCTGTGGCAGCAAAAGCTGGACGTTTGTCTTTTTTGCTCCGGAGGGCGCCGAAACTGAAAACAGGTGCTTTTGAGGATGGAGTCCGCAGGAAAGCAGAGAGGGCCAAATTGTGTGGTGCATTTGAAGAGGTTCCAGGAGGCAGTGAGGACCAGCATCACTTTTCCCCGCTGGCACCTTTGCTGTGGCAGCAAAAGCTGGACATTTGTCTTTTTTGCTCCGGAGGATGCCGAAAGTGAAAACAGGTGCTTTTGAGGATGGAGTCCGCAGGAAAGCAGAGAGGGCCAAATTGTGTGGTGCATTTGAAGAGGTTCCAGGAGGCAGTGAGGACCAGCATCACTTTTCCCCGCTGGCACCTTTGCTGTGGCAGCAAAAGCTGGACGTTTGTCTTTTTTGCTCCTGAGGATGCTTAAAGCGAAAACAGGTGCTTTTGAGGATGGAGTCCGCAGGAAAGCAGAGAGGGCCAAATTGTCTGGGGCATTTGAAGAGGTTCCAGGAGGCAGTGAGGACCAGCATCACTTTTCCCCGCTGGCACCTTTGCTGTGGCAGCAAAAGCTGGACGTTTGTCTTTTTTGCTCCGGAGGGCGCCGAAAGTGAAAAAAGGTACTTTTGAGGATGGAGTCCGCAGGAAAGCAGAGAGGGCCAAATTGTGTGGTGCATTTGAAGAGGTTCCAGGAGGCAGTGAGGACCAGCATCACTTTTCCCCGCTGGCAACTTTGCTGTGGCAGCACAAGCTGGACGTTTGTCTTTTTTGCTCCGGAGGATGCCGAAAGCGAAAACAGGTGCTTTTGAGAAATGGAGTCCGCAGGAAAGCAGAGAGGGCCAAATTGTGTGGTGCATTTGAAGAGGTTCCAGGAGGCAGTGAGGACCAGCATCACTTTTCCCCGCTAGCACCTTTGCTGTGGCAGCAAAAGCTGGACGTTTGTCTTTTTTGCTCCGGAGGATGCCGAAAGCGAAAACAGGTGCTTTTGAGGATGGAGTCCGCAGGAAAGCAGAGAGGGCCAAATTGTGTGGTGCATTTGAAGAGGTTCCAGGAGGCAGTGAGGACCAGCATCACTTTTCCCCGCTGGCAACTTTGCTGTGGCAGCAAAACCTGGACGTTTGTCTTTTTTGCTCCGGAGGGCGCCGAAACTGAAAACAGGTGCTTTTGAGGATGGAGTCGGCAGGAAAGCAGAGAGGGCCAAATTGTGTGGTGCATTTGAAGAGGTTCCAGGAGGCAGTGAGGACCAGCATCACTTTTCCCCGCTGGCACCTTTGCTGTGGCAGCAGAAGCTGGACGTTTGTCTTTTTTGCTCCGGAGGATGCCGAAAGCGAAAACAGGTGCTTTTGAGGATGGAGTCCGCAGGAAAGCAGAGAGGGCCAAATTGTCTGGGGCATTTGAAGAGGTTCCAGGAGGCAGTGAGGACCAGCATCACTTTCCCCCGCTGGCACCTTTGCTGTGGCAGCAAAAGCTGGACGTTTGTCTTTTTTGCTCCGGAGGGCGCCGAAAGTGAAAACAAGTGCTTTTGAGGATGGAGTCCGCAGGAAAGCAGAGAGGGCCTAATTGTGTGGTGCATTTGAAGAGGTTCCAGGAGGCAGTGAGGACCAGCATCACTTTTCCCCGCTGGCACCTTTGCTGTGGCAGCAAAAGCTGGACGTTTGTCTTTTTTGCTCCGGAGGGCGCCGAAAGTGAAAACAGGTGCTTTTGAGGATGGAGTCGGCAGGAAAGCAGAGAGGGCCAAATTGTGTGGTGCATTTGAAGAGGTTCCAGGAGGCAGTGAGGACCAGCATCACTTTTCCCCGCTGGCACCTTTGCTGTGGCAGCAAAAGCTGGACGTTTGTCTTTTTTGCTCCGGAGGATGCCGAAAGCGAAAACAGGTTCTTTTGAGGATGGAGTCCGCAGGAAAGCAGAGAGGGCCAAATTGTCTGGGGCATTTGAAGAGGTTCCAGGAGGCAGTGAGGACCAGCATCACTTTTCCCCGCTGGCACCTTTGCTGTGGCAGCAAATGCTGGACGTTTGTCGTATTTGCTCCGGAGGATGCCGAAAGAGAAAACAGGTTCTTTTGAGGATGGAGTCCGCAGGAAAGCAGAGAGGGCCAAATTGTCTGGGGCATTTGAAGAGGTTCCAGGAGGCAGTGAGGACCAGCATCTCTTTTCCCCGCTGGCACCTTTGCTATGGCAGCAAAAGCTGGACGTTTGTCTTTTTTGCTCCGGAGGGCGCCGAAAGTGAAAACAAGTGCTTTTGAGGATGGAGTCCGCAGGAAAGCAGAGAGGGCCAAATTGTGTGGTGCATTTGAAGAGGTTCCAGGAGGCAGTGAGGACCAGCATCACTTTTCCCCGCTGCCACCTTTGCTGTGGCAGCAAAAGCTGGACGTTTGTCTTTTTTGCTCCGGAGGGCGCCGAAAGTGAAAACAGGTGCTTTTGAGGATGGAGTCCGCAGGAAAGCAGAGAGGGCCAAATTGTGTGGTGCATTTGAAGAGGTTCCAGGAGGCAACGAGGACCAGCATCACTTTTCCCCGCTGGCACCTTTGCTGTGGCAGCAAAAGCTGGACGTTTGTCTTTTTTGCTCCGGAGGATGCCGAAAGCGAAAACAGGTGCTTTTGAGGATGGAGTCCGCAGGAAAGCAGAGAGGGCCAAATTGTCTGGGGCATTTGAAGAGGTTCCAGGAGGCAGTGAGGACCAGCATCACTTTTCCCCGCTGGCACCTTAACTGTGGCAGCAAATGCTGGACGTTTGTCGTATTTGCTCCGGTTGATGCCGAAAGAGAAAACAGCTTCTTTTCAGGATGGAGTCCGCAGGAAAGCAGAGAGGGCCAAATTGTGTGGTGCATTTGAAGAGGTTCCAGGAGGCAGTGAGGACCAGCATCACTTTTCCCCGCTGGCACCTTTGCTGTGGCAGCAAAAGCTGGACGTTTGTCTTTTTTGCTCCGGAGGATGCCGAAAGCGAAAACAGGTGCTTTTGAGGATGGAGTCCGCAGGAAAGCAGAGAGGGCCAAATTGTGTGGTGCATTTGAAGAGGTTCCAGGAGGCAGTGAGGACCAGCATCACTTTTCCCCGCTGGCACCTTTGCTGTGGCAGCAAAAGCTGGACGTTTGTCTTTTTTGCTCCGGAGGGCGCCGAAAGTGAAAACAGGTGCTTTTGAGGATGGAGTCCGCAGGAAAGCAGAGAGGGCCAAATTGTGTGGTGCATTTGAAGAGGTTCCAGGAGGCAGTGAGGACCAGCATCACTTTTCCCCGCTGGCACCTTTGCTGTGGCAGCAAAAGCTGGACATTTGTCTTTTTTGCTCCGGAGGGCGCCGAAAGTGAAAACAAGTGCTTTTGAGGATGGAGTCCGTAGGAAAGCAGAGAGGGCCAAATTGTCTGGGGCATTTGAAGAGGTTCCAGGAGGCAGTGAGGACCAGCATCACTTTTCCCCGCTGGCACCTTTGCTGTGGCAGCAAAAGCTGGACGTTTGTCTTTTTTGCTCCGGAGGGCGCCGAAAGTGAAAACAGGTGCTTTTGAGGATGGAGTCCGCAGGAAAGCAGAGAGGGCCAAATTGTCTGGGGCATTTGAAGAGGTTCCAGGAGGCAGTGAGGACCAGCATCATTTTTACCCGCTGCCACATTTGCTGTGGCAGCAAAAGCTGGACGTTTGTCTTTTTTGCTCCGGAGGGCGCCGAAAGCGAAAACAGGTGCTTTTGAGGATGGAGTCCGCAGGAAAGCAGAGAGGGCCAAATTGTGTGGTGCATTTGAAGAGGTTCCAGGAGGCAGTGAGGACCAGCATCACTTTTCCCCGCTAGCACCTTTGCTGTGGCAGCAAAAGCTGGACGTTTGTCTTTTTTGCTCCGGAGGATGCCGAAAGCGAAAACAGGTGCTTTTGAGGATGGAGTCGGCAGGAAAGCAGAGAGGGCAAAATTGTGTGGTGCATTTGAAGAGGTTCCAGGAGGCAGTGAGGAGCAGCATCATTTTTCCCCGCTGGCACCTTTGCTGTGGCAGCAAAAGCTGGACGTTTGTCTTTTTTGCTCCGGAGGGCGCCGAAAGTGAAAACAGGTGCTTTTGAGGATGGAGTCCGCAGGAAAGCAGAGAGGGCCAAATTGTGTGGTGCATTTGAAGAGGTTCCAGGAGGCAGTGAGGACCAGCATCACTTTTCCCCGCTGGCACCTTTGCTGTGGCAGCAAAAGCTGGACGTTTGTCTTTTTTGCTCCGGAGGGCGCCGAAAGTGAAAACAAGTGCTTTTGAGGATGGGGTCCGCAGGAAAGCAGAGAGGGCCAAATTGTGTGGTGCATTTGAAGAGGTTCCAGGAGGCAGTGAGGACCAGCATCACTTTTCCCCGCTGGCACCTTTGCTGTGGCAGCAAATGCTGGACGTTTGTCTTTTTTGCTCCGGAGGGCGCCGAAAGTGAAAACAGGTGCTTTTGAGGATGGAGTCCGCAGGAAAGCAGAGAGGGCCAAATTGTGTGGTGCATTTGAAGAGGTTCCAGGAGGCAGTGAGGACCAGCATCACTTTTCCCCGCTGGCACCTTTGCTGTGGCAGCAAAAGCTGGACGTTTGTCTTTTTTGCTCCGGAGGGCGCCGAAAGTGAAAACAAGTGCTTTTGAGGATGGGGTCCGCAGGAAAGCAGAGAGGGCCAAATTGTGTGGTGCATTTGAAGAGGTTCCAGGAGGCAGTGAGGACCAGCATCACTTTTCCCCGCTGGCACCTTTGCTGTGGCAGCAAATGCTGGACGTTTGTCGTATTTGCTCCGGAGGATGCCGAAAGAGAAAACAGGTTCTTTTGAGGATGGAGTCGGCAGGAAAGCAGAGAGGGCCAAATTGTGTGGTGCATTTGAAGAGGTTCCAGGAGGCAGTGAGGAGCAGCATCACTTTTCCCCGCTGGCACCTTTGCTGTGGCAGCAAAAGCTGGACGTTTGTCTTTTTTGCTCCGGAGGGCGCCGAAAGTGAAAACAGGTGCTTTTGAGGATGGGGTCCGCAGGAAAGCAGAGAGGGCCAAATTGTGTGGTGCATTTGAAGAGGTTCCAGGAGGCAGTGAGGACCAGCATCACTTTTCCCCGCTGGCACCTTTGCTGTGGCAGCAAATGCTGGACGTTTGTCGTATTTGCTCCGGAGGATGCCGAAAGAGAAAACAGGTTCTTTTGAGGATGGAGTCCGCAGGAAAGCAGAGAGGGCCAAATTGTGTGGTGCATTTGAAGAGGTTCCAGGAGGCAGTGAGGAGCAGCATCACTTTTCCCCGCTGGCACCTTTGCTGTGGCAGCAAAAGCTGGACGTTTGTCTTTTTTGCTCCGGAGGGCGCCGAAAGTGAAAACAGGTGCTTTTGAGGATGGAGTCCGCAGGAAAGCAGAGAGGGCCAAATTGTGTGGTGCATTTGAAGAGGTTCCAGGAGGCAGTGAGGACCAGCATCACTTTTCCCCGCTGGCACCTTTGCTGTGGCAGCAAAAGCTGGACGTTTGTCTTTTTTGCTCCGGAGGGCGCCGAAAGTGAAAACAAGTGCTTTTGAGGATGGGGTCCGCAGGAAAGCAGAGAGGGCCAAATTGTGTGGTGCATTTGAAGAGGTTCCAGGAGGCAGTGAGGACCAGCATCACTTTTCCCCGCTGGCACCTTTGCTGTGGCAGCAAATGCTGGACGTTTGTCGTATTTGCTCCGGAGGATGCCGAAAGAGAAAACAGGTTCTTTTGAGGATGGAGTCCGCAGGAAAGCAGAGAGGGCCAAATTGTGTGGTGCATTTGAAGAGGTTCCAGGAGGCAGTGAGGACCAGCATCACTTTTCCCCGCTGGCACCTTTGCTGTGGCAGCAAAAGATGGACGTTTGTCTTTTTTGCTCCGGAGGGCGCCGAAAGTGAAAACAGGTTCTTTTGAGGATGGAGTCCGCAGGAAAGCAGAGAGGGCCAAATTGTGTGGTGCATTTGAAGAGGTTCCAGGAGGCAGTGAGGACCAGCATCACTTTTCCCCGCTGGCACCTTTGCTGTGGCAGCAAAAGATGGACGTTTGTCTTTTTTGCTCCGGAGGGCGCCGAAAGCGAAAACAGGTGCTTTTGAGGATGGAGTCCGCAGGAAAGCAGAGAGGGCCAAATTGTGTGGTGCATTTGAAGAGGTTCCAGGAGGCAGTGAGGACCAGCATCACTTTTCCCCGCTAGCACCTTTGCTGTGGCAGCAAAAGCTGGACGTTTGTCTTTTTTGCTCCGGAGGATGCCGAAAGCGAAAACAGGTGCTTTTGAGGATGGAGTCGGCAGGAAAGCAGAGAGGGCAAAATTGTGTGGTGCATTTGAAGAGGTTCCAGGAGGCAGTGAGGAGCAGCATCACTTTTCCCCGCTGGCACCTTTGCTGTGGCAGCAAAAGCTGGACGTTTGTCTTTTTTGCTCCGGAGGGCGCCGAAAGTGAAAACAGGTGCTTTTGAGGATGGAGTCCGCAGGAAAGCAGAGAGGGCCAAATTGTGTGGTGCATTTGAAGAGGTTCCAGGAGGCAGTGAGGACCAGCATCACTTTTCCCCGCTGGCACCTTTGCTGTGGCAGCAAAAGCTGGACGTTTGTCTTTTTTGCTCCTGAGGATGCCGAAAGCGAAAACAGGTTCTTTTGAGGATGGAGTCCGCAGGAAAGCAGAGAGGGCCAAATTGTCTGGGGCATTTGAAGAGGTTCCAGGAGGCAGTGAGGACCAGCATCACTTTTCCCCGCTGGCACCTTTGCTGTGGCAGCAAATGCTGGACGTTTGTCGTATTTGCTCCGGAGGATGCCGAAAGAGAAAACAGGTTCTTTTGAGGATGGAGTCCGCAGGAAAGCAGAGAGGGCCAAATTGTGTGGTGCATTTGAAGAGGTTCCAGGAGGCAGTGAGGACCAGCATCACTTTTCCCCGCTGGCACCTTTGCTGTGGCAGCAAAAGATGGACGTTTGTCTTTTTTGCTCCGGAGGGCGCCGAAAGTGAAAACAAGTGCTTTTGAGGATGGAGTCCGCAGGAAAGCAGAGAGGGCCAAATTGTGTGGTGCATTTGAAGAGGTTCCAGGAGGCAGTGAGGACCAGCATCACTTTTCCCCGCTGGCACCTTTGCTGTGGCAGCAAAAGCTGGGCGTTTGTCTTTTTTGCTCCGGAGGGCGCCGAAAGTGAAAACAGGTGCTTTTGAGGATGGAGTCCGCAGGAAAGCAGAGAGGGCCAAATTGTGTGGTGCATTTGAAGAGGTTCCAGGAGGCAGTGAGGACCAGCATAACTTTTCCTCACTGGCACCTTTGCTGTGGCAGCAAAAGCTGGACGTTTGTCTTTTTTGCTCCGGAGGGCGCCAAAAGTGAAAACCAGTGCTTTTGAGGATGGAGTCCGCAGGAAAGCAGAGAGGGCCAAATTGTCTGGGGCATTTGAAGAGGTTCCAGGAGGCAGTGAGGACCAGCATCACTTTTCCCCGCTGGCACCTTTGCTGTGGCAGCAAAAGCTGGACGTTTGTCTTTTTTGCTCCGGAGAACGCCGAAAGTGAAAACAAGTGCTTTTGAGGATGGAGTCCGCAGGAAAGCAGAGAGGGCCAAATTGTCTGGGGCATTTGAAGAGGTTCCAGGAGGCAGTGAGGACCAGCATCACTTTTCCCCGCTGGCACATTTGCTGTGGCAGCAAAAGCTGGACGTTTGTCTTTTTTGCTCCGGAGGGCGCCGAAAGGGAAAACAGGTGCTTTTGAGAATGGAGTCCGCAGGAAAGCAGAGAGGGCCAAATTGTGTGGTGCATTTGAAGAGGTTCCAGGAGGCAATGAGGACCAGCATCACTTTTCCCCGCTGGCACCTTTGCTGTGGCAGCAAAAGCTGGACGTTTGTCTTTTTTGCTCCGGAGGATACCGAAAGCGAAAACAGGTGCTTTTGAGGATGGAGTCCGCAGGAAAGCAGAGAGGGCCAAATTGTCTGGTGCATTTGAAGAGGTTCCAGGAGGCAATGAGGACCAGCATCACTTTTCCCCGCTGGCACCTTTGCTGTGGCAGCAAAAGCTGGACGTTTGTCTTTTTTGCTCCGGAGGATGCCGAAAGCGAAAACAGGTGCTTTTGAGGATGGAGTGGGCAGGAAAGCAGAGAGGGCCAAATTGTGTGGTGTATTTGAAGAGGTTCCAGGAGGCAGTGAGGACCAGCATCACTTTTCCCCGCTGGCACCTTTGCTGTGGCAGCAAAAGCTGGACGTTTGTCTTTTTTGCTCCGGAGGGCGCCGAAAGTGAAAACAAGTGCTTTTGAGGATGGAGTCCGCAGGAAAGCAGAGAGGGCCAAATTGTCTGGGGCATTTGAAGAGGTTCCAGGAGTCAGAGAGGACCAGCATCACTTTTCCCCGCTGGCACCTTCGCTGTGGCAGCAAAAGCTGGACGTTTGTCTTTTTTGCTCCGGAGGGCGCCGAAAGTGAAAACAAGTGCTTTTGAGGATGGAGTCCGCAGGAAAGCAGAGAGGGCCAAATTGTGTGGTGCATTTGAAGAGGTTCCAGGAGGCAGTGAGGACCAGCATCACTTTTCCCCGCTAGCACCTTTGCTGTGGCAGCAAAAGCTGGAAGTTTGTCTTTTTTGCTCCGGAGGATGCCGAAAGCGAAAACAGGTGCTTTTGAGGATGGAGTCCGCAGGAAAGCAGAGAGGGCCAAATTGTGTGGTGCATTTGAAGAGGTTCCAGGAGGCAGTGAGGACCAGCATCACTTTTCCCCGCTGGCACCTTTGCTGTGGCAGCAAAAGCTGGACGTTTGTCTTTTTTGCTCCGGAGGTTGCCGAAAGCGAAAACAAGTGCTTTTGAGGATGGAGTCGGCAGGAAAGCAGAGAGGGCCAAATTGTGTGGTGCATTTGAAGAGGTTCCAGGAGGCAGTGAGGACCAGCATCACTTTTCCCCGCTGGCACCTTTGCTGTGGCAGCAAAAGCTGGACGTTTGTCTTTTTTGCTCCGGAGGGCGCCGAAAGTGAAAACAGGTGCTTTTGAGGATGGAGTCGGCAGGAAAGCAGAGAGGGCCAAATTGTGTGGTGCATTTGAAGAGGTTCCAGGAGGCAGTGAGGACCAGCATCACTTTTCCCCGCTGGCACCTTTGCTGTGGCAGCAAAAGCTGGACGTTTGTCTTTTTTGCTCCGGAGGATGCCGAAAGCGAAAACAGGTGCTTTTGAGGATGGAGTCCGCAGGAAAGCAGAGAGGGCCAAATTGTCTGGGGCATTTGAAGAGGTTCCAGGAGGCAGAGAGGACCAGCATCACTTTTCCCCGCTGGCACCTTTGCTGTGGCAGCAAAAGCTGGACGTTTGTCGTATTTGCTCCGGAGGATGCCGAAAGAGAAAACAGGTTCTTTTGAGGATGGAGTCCGCAGGAAAGCAGAGAGGGCCAAATTGTGTGGTGCATTTGAAGAGGTTCCAGGAGGCAGTGAGGACCAGCATCACTTTTCCCCGCTGGCACCTTTGCTGTGGCAGCAAAAGCTGGACGTTTGTCTTTTTTGCTCCGGAGGGCGCCGAAAGTGAAAACAGGTGCTTTTGAGGATGGAGTCGGCAGGAAAGCAGAGAGGGCCAAATTGTGTGGTGCATTTGAAGAGGTTCCAGGAGGCAGTGAGGACCAGCATGACTTTTCCCCGCTGGCACCTTTGCTGTGGCAGCAAAAGCTGGACGTTTGTCTTTTTTGCTCCGGAGGATGCCGAAAGCGAAAACAGGTGCTTTTGAGGATGGAGTCGGCAGGAAAGCAGAGAGGGCCAAATTGTGTGGTGCATTTGAAGAGGTTCCAGGAGGCAGTGAGGACCAGCATAACTTTTCCCCGCTGGCACCTTTGCTGTGGCAGCAAAAGCTGGACGTTTGTCTTTTTTGCTCCGGAGGGCGCCGAAAGTGAAAACAAGTGCTTTTGAGGATGGAGTCCGCAGGAAAGCAGAGAGGGCCAAATTGTCTGGGGCATTTGAAGAGGTTCCAGGAGGCAGTGAGGACCAGCATCACTTTTCCCCGCTGGCACCTTTGCTGTGGCAGCAAAAGCTGGACGTTTGTCTTTTTTGCTCCGGAGAACGCCGAAAGTGAAAACAAGTGCTTTTGAGGATGGAGTCCGCAGGAAAGCAGAGAGGGCCAAATTGTCTGGGGCATTTGAAGAGGTTCCAGGAGGCAGTGAGGACCAGCATCACTTTTCCCCGCTGGCACATTTGCTGTGGCAGCAAAAGCTGGACGTTTGTCTTTTTTGCTCCGGAGGGCGCCGAAAGGGAAAACAGGTGCTTTTGAGGATGGAGTCCGCAGGAAAGCAGAGAGGGCCAAATTGTGTGGTGCATTTGAAGAGGTTCCAGGAGGCAATGAGGACCAGCATCACTTTTCCCCGCTGGCACCTTTGCTGTGGCAGCAAAAGCTGGACGTTTGTCTTTTTTGCTCCGGAGGATACCGAAAGCGAAAACAGGTGCTTTTGAGGATGGAGTCCGCAGGAAAGCAGAGAGGGCCAAATTGTCTGGTGCATTTGAAGAGGTTCCAGGAGGCAATGAGGACCAGCATCACTTTTCCCCGCTGGCACCTTTGCTGTGGCAGCAAAAGCTGGACGTTTGTCTTTTTTGCTCCGGAGGATGCCGAAAGCGAAAACAGGTGCTTTTGAGGATGGAGTGGGCAGGAAAGCAGAGAGGGCCAAATTGTGTGGTGTATTTGAAGAGGTTCCAGGAGGCAGTGAGGACCAGCATCACTTTTCCCCGCTGGCACATTTGCTGTGGCAGCAAAAGCTGGACGTTTGTCTTTTTTGCTCCGGAGGGCGCCGAAAGTGAAAACAAGTGCTTTTGAGGATGGAGTCCGCAGGAAAGCAGAGAGGGCCAAATTGTCTGGGGCATTTGAAGAGGTTCCAGGAGGCAGAGAGGACCAGCATCACTTTTCCCCGCTGGCACCTTTGCTGTGGCAGCAAAAGCTGGACGTTTGTCTTTTTTGCTCCGGAGGGCGCCGAAAGTGAAAACAAGTGCTTTTGAGGATGGAGTCCGCAGGAAAGCAGAGAGGGCCAAATTGTCTGGGGCATTTGAAGAGGTTCCAGGAGGCAGTGAGGACCAGCATCACTTTTCCCCGCTGGCACCTTTGCTGTGGCAGCAAAAGCTGGACGTTTGTCTTTTTTGCTCCGGAGGATGCCGAAAGCGAAAACAGGTGCTTTTGAGGATGGAGTCCGCAGGAAAGCAGAGAGGGCCAAATTGTGTGGTGCATTTGAAGAGGTTCCAGGAGGCAGTGAGGACCAGCATCACTTTTCCCCGCTAGCACCTTTGCTGTGGCAGCAAAAGCTGGAAGTTTGTCTTTTTTGCTCCGGAGGATGCCGAAAGCGAAAACAGGTGCTTTTGAGGATGGAGTCCGCAGGAAAGCAGAGAGGGCCAAATTGTGTGGTGCATTTGAAGAGGTTCCAGGAGGCAGTGAGGACCAGCATCACTTTTCCCCGCTGGCACCTTTGCTGTGGCAGCAAAAGCTGGACGTTTGTCTTTTTTGCTCCGGAGGGCGCCGAAAGTGAAAACAAGTGCTTTTGAGGATGGAGTCCGCAGGAAAGCAGAGAGGGCCAAATTGTGTGGTGCATTTGAAGAGGTTCCAGGAGGCAGTGAGGACCAGCATCACTTTTCCCCGCTGGCACCTTTGCTGTGGCAGCAAAAGCTGGACGTTTGTCTTTTTTGCTCCGGAGGATGACGAAAGCGAAAACAGGTGCTTTTGAGGATGGAGTCCGCAGGAAAGCAGAGAGGGCCAAATTGTGTGGTGCATTTGAAGAGGTTCCAGGAGGCAGTGAGGACCAGCATCACTTTTCCCCGCTGGCACCTTTGCTGTGGCAGCAAAAGCTGGACGTTTGTCTTTTTTGCTCCGGAGGTTGCCGAAAGCGAAAACAAGTGCTTTTGAGGATGGAGTCGGCAGGAAAGCAGAGAGGGCCAAATTGTGTGGTGCATTTGAAGAGGTTCCAGGAGGCAGTGAGGACCAGCATCACTTTTCCCCGCTGGCACCTTTGCTGTGGCAGCAAAAGCTGGACGTTTGTCTTTTTTGCTCCGGAGGGCGCCGAAAGTGAAAACAGGTGCTTTTGAGGATGGAGTCGGCAGGAAAGCAGAGAGGGCCAAATTGTGTGGTGCATTTGAAGAGGTTCCAGGAGGCAGTGAGGACCAGCATCACTTTTCCCCGCTGGCACCTTTGCTGTGGCAGCAAAAGCTGGACGTTTGTCTTTTTTGCTCCGGAGGATGCCGAAAGCGAAAACAGGTGCTTTTGAGGATGGAGTCCGCAGGAAAGCAGAGAGGGCCAAATTGTCTGGGGCATTTGAAGAGGTTCCAGGAGGCAGTGAGGACCAGCATCACTTTTCCCCGCTGGCACCTTTGCTGTGGCAGCAAAAGCTGGACGTTTGTCTTTTTTGCTCCGGAGGGCGCCGAAAGTGAAAACAAGTGCTTTTGAGGATGGAGTCCGCAGGAAAGCAGAGAGGGCCAAATTGTCTGGGGCATTTGAAGAGGTTCCAGGAGGCAGTGAGGACCAGCATCACTTTTCCCCGCTGGCACCTTTGCTGTGGCAGCAAAAGCTGGACGTTTGTCTTTTTTGCTCCGGAGGGCGCCGAAAGTGAAAACAAGTGCTTTTGAGGATGGAGTCCGCAGGAAAGCAGAGAGGGCCAAATTGTCTGGGGCATTTGAAGAGGTTCCAGGAGGCAGTGAGGACCAGCATCACTTTTCCCCGCTGGCACCTTTGCTGTGGCAGCAAAAGCTGGACGTTTGTCTTTTTTGCTCCGGAGGATGCCGAAAGCGAAAACAGGTGCTTTTGAGGATGGAGTCGGCAGGAAAGCAGAGAGGGCCAAATTGTGTGGTGCATTTGAAGAGGTTCCAGGAGGCAGTGAGGACCAGCATCACTTTTCCCCACTGGCACCTTTGCTGTGGCAGCAAAAGCTGGACGTTTGTCTTTTTTGCTCCGGAGGGCGCCGAAAGTGAAAACAAGTGCTTTTGAGGATGGAGTCCGCAGGAAAGCAGAGAGGGCCAAATTGTGTGGTGCATTTGAAGGTGTTCCAGGAGGCAGTGAGAACCAGCATTACTTTTCCCCGCTGGCACCTTTGCTGTGGCAGCAAAAGCTGGATGTTTGTCTTTTTTGCTCCGGAGGGCGCCGAAAGTGAAAACAAGTGCTTTTGAGGATGGAGTCCGCAGGAAAGCAGAGAGGGCCAAATTGTGTGGGGCATTTGAAGAGGTTCCAGGAGGCAGTGAGGACCAGCATCACTTTTCCCCGCTGGCACCTTTGCTGTGGCAGCAAAAGCTGGACGTTTGTCTTTTTTGCTCCGGAGGATGCCGAAAGCGAAAACAGGTGCTTTTGAGGATGGAGTCGGCAGGAAAGCAGAGAGGGCCAAATTGTGTGGTGCATTTGAAGAGGTTCCAGGAGGCAGTGAGGACCAGCATCACTTTTCCCCGCTGGCACCTTTGCTGTGGCAGCAAAAGCTGGACGTTTGTCTTTTTTGCTCCGAAGGGCGCTGAAAGCGAAAACAGGTGCGTTTGAGGATGGAGTCCGCAGGAAAGCAGAGAGGGCCAAATTGTGTGGTGCATTTGAAGAGGTTCCAGGAGGCAGTGAGGACCAGCATCACTTTTCTCCGCTGGCACCTTTGCTGTGGCAGCAAAAGCTGGACGTTTGTCTTTTTTGCTCCGGAGAACGCCGAAAGTGAAAACAAGTGCTTTTGAGGATGGAGTCCGCAGGAAAGCAGAGAGGGCCAAATTGTCTGGGGCATTTGAAGAGGTTCCAGGAGGCAGTGAGGACCAGCATCACTTTTCCCCGCTGGCACATTTGCTGTGGCAGCAAAAGCTGGACGTTTGTCTTTTTTGCTCCGGAGGGCGCCGAAAGTGAAAACAGGTGCTTTTGAGGATGGAGTCCGCAGGAAAGCAGAGAGGGCCAAATTGTGTGGTGCATTTGAAGAGGTTCCAGGAGGCAATGAGGACCAGCATCATATTTCCCCGCTGGCACATTTGCTGTGGCAGCAAAAGCTGGACGTTTGTCTTTTTTGCTCCGGAGGATGCCGAAAGCGAAAACAGGTGCTTTTGAGGATGGAGTCGGCAGGAAAGCAGAGAGGGCCAAATTGTGTGGTGCATTTGAAGAGGTTCCAGGAGGCAGTGAGGACCAGCATCACTTTTCCCCACTGGCACCTTTGCTGTGGCAGCAAAAGCTGGACGTTTGTCTTTTTTGCTCCGGAGGGCGCCGAAAGTGAAAACAAGTGCTTTTGAGGATGGAGTCCGCAGGAAAGCAGAGAGGGCCAAATTGTGTGGTGCATTTGAAGGTGTTCCAGGAGGCAGTGAGAACCAGCATTACTTTTCCCCGCTGGCACCTTTGCTGTGGCAGCAAAAGCTGGACGTTTGTCTTTTTTGCTCCGGAGGGCGCCGAAAGTGAAAACAAGTGCTTTTGAGGATGGAGTCCGCAGGAAAGCAGAGAGGGCCAAATTGTGTGGGGCATTTGAAGAGGTTCCAGGAGGCAGTGAGGACCAGCATCACTTTTCCCCGCTGGCACCTTTGCTGTGGCAGCAAAAGCTGGACGTTTGTCTTTTTTGCTCCGGAGGATGCCGAAAGCGAAAACAGGTGCTTTTGAGGATGGAGTCGGCAGGAAAGCAGAGAGGGCCAAATTGTGTGGTGCATTTGAAGAGGTTCCAGGAGGCAGTGAGGACCAGCATCACTTTTCCCCGCTGGCACCTTTGCTGTGGCAGCAAAAGCTGGACGTTTGTCTTTTTTGCTCCGAAGGGCGCTGAAAGCGAAAACAGGTGCGTTTGAGGATGGAGTCCGCAGGAAAGCAGAGAGGGCCAAATTGTGTGGTGCATTTGAAGAGGTTCCAGGAGGCAGTGAGGACCAGCATCACTTTTCTCCGCTGGCACCTTTGCTGTGGCAGCAAAAGCTGGACGTTTGTCTTTTTTGCTCCGGAGTTTGCCGAAAGTGAAAACAAGTGCTTTTGAGGATGGAGTCCGCAGGAAAGCAGAGAGGGCCAAATTGTGTGGTGCATTTGAAGAGGTTCCAGGAGGCAGTGAGGACCAGCATCACTTTTCCCCGCTGGCACATTTGCTGTGGCAGCAAAAGCTGGACGTTTGTCTTTTTTGCTCCGGAGGGCGCCGAAAGTGAAAACAGGTGCTTTTGAGGATGGAGTCCGCAGGAAAGCAGAGAGGGCCAAATTGTGTGGTGCATTTGAAGAGGTTCCAGGAGGCAATGAGGACCAGCATCATATTTCCCCGCTGGCACATTTGCTGTGGCAGCAAAAGCTGGACGTTTGTCTTTTTTGCTCCGGAGGATGCCGAAAGCGAAAACAGGTGCTTTTGAGGATGGAGTCCGCAGGAAAGCAGAGAGGGCCAAATTGTGTGGTGTATTTGAAGAGGTTCCAGGAGGCAGTGAGGACCAGCATCACTTTTCCCCGCTGGCACCTTTGCTGTGGCAGCAAAAGGTGGACGTTTGTGTTTTTTGCTCCGGAGGATGCCGAAAGCGAAAACAGGTGCTTTTGAGGATGGAGTCCGCAGGAAAGCAGAGAGGGCCAAATTGTGTGGTGCATTTGAAGAGGTTCCAGGAGGCAGTGAGGACCAGCATCACTTTTCCCCGCTAGCACCTTTGCTGTGGCAGCAAAAGCTGGACGTTTGTCTTTTTTGCTCCGGAGGATGCCGAAAGCGAAAACATGTGCTTTTGAGGATGGAGTCGGCAGGAAAGCAGAGAGGGCCAAATTGTGTGGTGCATTTGAAGAGGTTCCAGGAGGCAGTGAGGACCAGCATCACTTTTCCCCGCTGGCACCTTTGCTGTGGCAGCACAAGCTGGACGTTTGTCTTTTTTGCTCCGGAGGGCGCCGAAAGTGAAAACAAGTGCTTTTGAGGATGGAGTCCGCAGGAAAGCAGAGAGGGCCAAATTGTCTGGGGCATTTGAAGAGGTTCCAGGAGGCAGAGAGGACCAGCATCACTTTTCCCCGCTGGCACCTTTGCTGTGGCAGCAAAAGCTGGACGTTTGTCTTTTTTGCTCCGGAGGGCGCCGAAAGTGAAAACAAGTGCTTTTGAGGATGGAGTCCGCAGGAAAGCAGAGAGGGCCAAATTGTGTGGTGCATTTGAAGAAGTTCCAGGAGGCAGTGAGGACCAGCATCACTTTTCCCCGCTGGCACCTTTGCTGTGGCAGCAAAAGCTGGACGTTTGTCTTTTTTGCTCCGGAGGATGCCGAAAGCGAAAACAGGTGCTTTTGAGGATGGAGTCGGCAGGAAAGCAGAGAGGGCCAAATTGTGTGGTGCATTTGAAGAGGTTCCAGGAGGCAGTGAGGACCAGCATCACTTTTCCCCGCTGGCACCTTTGCTGTGGCAGCAAAAGCTGGACGTTTGTCTTTTTTGCTCCGGAGGGCGCTGAAAGCGAAAACAGGTGCGTTTGAGGATGGAGTCCGCAGGAAAGCAGAGAGGGCCAAATTGTGTGGTGCATTTGAAGAGGTTCCAGGAGGCAGTGAGGACCAGCATCACTTTTCCCCGCTGGCACCTTTCCTGTGGCAGCAAAAGCTGGACGTTTGTCTTTTTTGCTCCGGAGAATGCCGAAAGTGAAAACAAGTGCTTTTGAGGATGGAGTCCGTAGGAAAGCAGAGAGGGCCAAATTGTGTGGTGCATTTGAAGAGGTTCCAGGAGGCAGTGAGGACCAGCATCACTTTTCCCCGCTGGCACCTTTGCTGTGGCAGCAAAAGCTGGACGTTTGTCTTTTTTGCTCCGGAGGATGCCGAAAGCGAAAACAGGTGCTTTTGAGGATGGAGTCCGCAGGAAAGCAGAGAGGGCCAAATTGTGTGGTGCATTTGAAGAGGTTCCAGGAGGCAGTGAGGACCAGCATAACTTTTCCCCGCTGGCACCTTTGCTGTGGCAGCAAAAGCTGGACGTTTGTCTTTTTTGCTCCGGAGGTTGCCGAAAGCGAAAACAAGTGCTTTTGAGGATGGAGTCGGCAGGAAAGCAGAGAGGGCCAAATTGTGTGGTGCATTTGAAGAGGTTCCAGGAGGCAGTGAGGACCAGCATCACTTTTCCCCGCTGGCACCTTTGCTGTGGCAGCAAAAGCTGGACGTTTGTCTTTTTTGCTCCGGACGATGCCGAAAGCGAAAACAGGTGCTTTTGAGGATGGAGTCCGCAGGAAAGCAGAGAGGGCCAAATTGTCTGGGGCATTTGAAGAGGTTCCAGGAGGCAGTGAGAACCAGCATCACTTTTCCCCGCTGGCACATTTGCTGTGGCAGCAAAAGCTGGACGTTTGTCTTTTTTGCTCCGAAGGGCGCTGAAAGCGAAAACAGGTGCGTTTGAGGATGGAGTCCGCAGGAAAGCAGAGAGGGCCAAATTGTGTGGTGCATTTGAAGAGGTTCCAGGAGGCAGTGAGGACCAGCATCACTTTTCCCCGCTGGCACCTTTGCTGTGGCAGCAAAAGCTGGACGTTTGTCTTTTTTGCTCCGGAGAATGCCGAAAGTGAAAACAAGTGCTTTTGAGGATGGAGTCCGTAGGAAAGCAGAGAGGGCCAAATTGTGTGGTGCATTTGAAGAGGTTCCAGGAGGCAGTGAGGACCAGCATCACTTTTCCCCGCTGGCACCTTTGCTGTGGCAGCAAAAGCTGGACGTTTGTCTTTTTTGCTCCGGAGGATGCCGAAAGCGAAAACAGGTGCTTTTGAGGATGGAGTCCGCAGGAAAGCAGAGAGGGCCAAATTGTCTGTGGCATTTGAAGAGGTTCCAGGAGGCAGTGAGGACCAGCATCACTTTTCCCCGCTGGCACCTTTGCTGTGGCAGCAAAAGCTGGACGTTTGTCTTTTTTGCTCTGGAGGGCGCCGAAAGCGAAAACAAGTGCTTTTGAGGATGGAGTCCGCAGGAAAGCAGAGAGGGCCAAATTGTCTGGTGCATTTGAAGAGGTTCCAGGAGGCAGTGAGGACCAGCATCACTTTTCCCCGCTGGCACCTTTGCTGTGGCAGCAAATGCTGGACGTTTGTCGTATTTGCTCCGGAGGATGCCGAAAGAGAAAACAGGTTCTTTTGAGGATGGAGTCCGCAGGAAAGCAGAGAGGGCCAAATTGTCTGGGGCATTTGAAGAGGTTCCAGGAGGCAGTGAGGACCAGCATCACTTTTCCCCGCTGGCACCTTTGCTGTGGCAGCAAAAGCTGGACGTTTGTCTTTTTTGCTCCGGAGGATGCCGAAAGCGAAAACAGGTGCTTTTGAGGATGGAGTCCGCAGGAAAGCAGAGAGGGCCAAATTGTGTGGTGCATTTGAAGAGGTTCCAGGAGGCAGTGAGGACCAGCATAACTTTTCCCCGCTGGCACCTTTGCTGTGGCAGCAAAAGCTGGACGTTTGTCTTTTTTGCTCCGGAGGATGCCGAAAGCGAAAACAGGTGCTTTTGAGGATGGAGTCCGCAGGAAAGCAGAGAGGGCCAAATTGTCTGGGGCATTTGAAGAGGTTCCAGGAGGCAGTGAGAACCAGCATCACTTTTCCCCGCTGGCACCTTTGCTGTGGCAGCAAAAGCTGGACGTTTGTCTTTTTTGCTCCGAAGGGCGCTGAAAGCGAAAACAGGTGCGTTTGAGGATGGAGTCCGCAGGAAAGCAGAGAGGGCCAAATTGTCTGGTGCATTTGAAGAGGTTCCAGGAGGCAGTGAGGACCAGCATCACTTTTCCCCGCTGGCACCTTTGCTGTGGCAGCAAATGCTGGACGTTTGTCGTATTTGCTCCGGAGGATGCCGAAAGAGAAAACAGGTTCTTTTGAGGATGGAGTCCGCAGGAAAGCAGAGAGGGCCAAATTGTCTGGGGCATTTGAAGAGGTTCCAGGAGGCAGTGAGGACCAGCATCACTTTTCCCCGCTGGCACCTTTGCTGTGGCAGCAAAAGCTGGACGTTTGTGTTTTTTGCTCCGGAGGGCGCCGAAAGTGAAAACAAGTGCTTTTGAGGATGGAGTCGGCAGGAAAGCAGAGAGGGCCAAATTGTGTGGTGCATTTGAAGAGGTTCCAGGAGGCAGTGAGGACCAGCATCACTTTTCCCCGCTGGCACCTTTGCTGTGGCAGCAAAAGCTGGACGTTTGTCTTTTTTGCTCCGGAGGGCGCCGAAAGTGAAAACAGGTGCTTTTGAGGATGGAGTCCGCAGGAAAGCAGAGAGGGCCAAATTGTGTGGTGCATTGTAAGAGGTTCCAGGAGGCAGTGAGGACCAGCATCACTTTTCCCCGCTGGCACCTTTGCTGTGGCAGCAAAAGCTGGACGTTTGTCTTTTTTGCTCCGGAGGTTGCTGAAAGTGAAAACAAGTGCTTTTGAGGATGGAGTCCGCAGGAAAGCAGAGAGGGCCAAATTGTGTGGTGCATTTGAAGAGGTTCCAGGAGGCAGTGAGGACCAGCATCACTTTTCCCCGCTGGCACCTTTGCTGTGGCAGCAAAAGCTGGACGTTTGTGTTTTTTGCTCCGGAGGATGCCGAAAGCGAAAACAGGTGCTTTTGAGGATGGAGTCGGCAGGAAAGCAGAGAGGGCCAAATTGTGTGGTGCATTTGAAGAGGTTCCAGGAGGCAGTGAGGACCAGCATCACTTTTCCCCGCTGGCACCTTTGCTGTGGCAGCAAAAGCTGGACGTTTGTCTTTTTTGCTCCGGAGGGCGCCGAAAGTGAAAACAAGTGCTTTTGAGGATGGAGTCCGCAGGAAAGCAGAGAGGGCCAAATTGTCTGGGGCATTTGAAGAGGTTCCAGGAGGCAGAGAGAACCAGCATCACTTTTCCCCGCTGGCACCTTTGCTGTGGCAGCAAAAGCTGGACGTTTGTCTTTTTTGCTCCGGAGGGCGCCGAAAGTGAAAACAAGTGCTTTTGAGGATGGAGTCCGCAGGAAAGCAGAGAGGGCCAAATTGTGTGGTGCATTTGAAGAGGTTCCAGGAGGCAGTGAGGACCAGCATCACTTTTCCCCGCTGGCACCTTTGCTGTGGCAGCAAAAGCTGGACGTTTGTCTTTTTTGCTCCGGAGGATGCCGAAAGCGAAAACAGGTGCTTTTGAGGATGGAGTCGGCAGGAAAGCAGAGAGGGCCAAATTGTGTGGTGCATTTGAAGAGGTTCCAGGAGGCAGTGAGGACCAGCATCACTTTTCCCCGCTGGCACCTTTGCTGTGGCAGCAAAAGCTGGACGTTTGTCTTTTTTGCTCCGGAGGATGCGGAAAGCGAAAACAGGTGCTTTTGAGGATGGAGTCCGCAGGAAAGCAGAGAGGGCCAAATTGTCTGGGGCATTGTAAGAGGTTCCAGGAGGCAGTGAGGACCAGCATCACTTTTCCCCGCTGGCACCTTTGCTGTGGCAGCAAAAGCTGGACGTTTGTCTTTTTTGCTCCGGAGGATGCCGAAAGCGAAAACAGGTGCTTTTGAGGATGGAGTCGGCAGGAAAGCAGAGAGGGCCAAATTGTGTGGTGCATTTGAAGAGGTTCCAGGAGGCAGTGAGGACCAGCATGACTTTTCCCCGCTGGCACCTTTGCTGTGGCAGCAAAAGCTGGACGTTTGTCTTTTTTGCTCCGGAGGATGCCGAAAGCGAAAACAGGTGCTTTTGAGGATGGAGTCCGCAGGAAAGCAGAGAGGGCCAAATTGTCTGGGGCATTTGAAGAGGTTCCAGGAGGCAGTGAGAACCAGCATCACTTTTCCCCGCTGGCACCTTTGCTGTGGCAGCAAAAGCTGGACGTTTTTCTTTTTTGCTCCGGAGGGCGCCGAAAGTGAAAACAAGTGCTTTTGAGGATGGAGTCCGCAGGAAAGCAGAGAGGGCCAAATTGTCTGGGGCATTTGAAGAGGTTCCAGGAGGCAGTGAGGACCAGCATCACTTTTCCCCGCTGGCACCTTTGCTGTGGCAGCAAAAGCTGGACGTTTGTCTTTTTTGCTCCGAAGGGCGCTGAAAGCGAAAACAGGTGCGTTTGAGGATGGAGTCCGCAGGAAAGCAGAGAGGGCCAAATTGTGTGGTGCATTTGAAGAGGTTCCAGGAGGCAGTGAGGACCAGCATCACTTTTCCCCGCTGGCACCTTTGCTGTGGCAGCAAAAGCTGGACGTTTGTCTTTTTTGCTCCGGAGGGCGCCGAAAGTGAAAACAGGTGCTTTTGAGGATGGAGTCCGCAGGAAAGCAGAGAGGGCCAAATTGTGTGGTGCATTTGAAGAGATTCCAGGAGGCAGTGAGGACCAGCATCACTTTTCCCCGCTGGCACCTTTGCTGTGGCAGCAAAAGCTGGACGTTTGTCTTTTTTGCTCCGGAGGGCGCCGAAAGTGAAAACAGGTGCGTTTGAGGATGGAGTCCGCAGGAAAGCAGAGAGGGCCAAATTGTGTGGTGCATTTGAAGAGGTTCCAGGAGGCAGTGAGGACCAGCATGACTTTTCCCCGCTGGCACCTTTGCTGTGGCAGCAAAAGCTGGACGTTTGTCTTTTTTGCTCCGGAGGATGCCGAAAGCGAAAACAGGTGCTTTTGAGGATGGAGTCCGCAGGAAAGCAGAGAGGGCCAAATTGTCTGGGGCATTTGAAGAGGTTCCAGGAGGCAGTGAGAACCAGCATCACTTTTCCCCGCTGGCACCTTTGCTGTGGCAGCAAAAGCTGGACGTTTGTCTCTTTTGCTCGGGAGGGCGCCGAAAGTGAAAACAAGTGCTTTTGAGGATGGAGTCCGCAGGAAAGCAGAGAGGGCCAAATTGTCTGGGGCATTTGAAGAGGTTCCAGGAGGCAGTGAGGACCAGCATCACTTTTCCCCGCTGGCACCTTTGCTGTGGCAGCAAAAGCTGGACGTTTGTCTTTTTTGCTCCGTAGGGCGCTGAAAGCGAAAACAGGTGCGTTTGAGGATGGAGTCCGCAGGAAAGCAGAGAGGGCCAAATTGTCTGGGGCATTTGAAGAGGTTCCAGGAGGCAGTGAGGACCAGCATCACTTTTCCCCGCTGGCACCTTTGCTGGGGCAGCAAAAGCTGGACGTTTTTCTTTTTTGCTCCGGAGGTTGCCGAAAGTGAAAACAGGTGCTTTTGAGGATGGAGTCCGCAGGAAAGCAGAGAGGGCCAAATTGTGTGGTGCATTTGAAGAGGTTCCAGGAGGCAGTGAGGACCAGCATCACTTTTCCCCGCTGGCACCTTTGCTGTGGCAGCAAAAGCTGGACGTTTGTCTTTTTTGCTCCGGAGGGCGCCGAAAGTGAAAACAGGTGCTTTTGAGGATGGAGTCCGCAGGAAAGCAGAGAGGGCCAAATTGTGTGGTGCATTTGAAGAGGTTCCAGGAGGCAGTGAGGACCAGCATCACTTTTCCCCGCTGGCACCTTTGCTGTGGCAGCAAAAGCTGGACGATATTCTTTTTTGCTCCGGATTATGCCGAAAGCGAAAACAGGTGCTTTTGAGGATGGAGTCCGCAGGAAAGCAGAGAGGGCCAAATTGTCTGGGGCATTTGAAGAGGTTCCAGGAGGCAGTGAGGACCAGCATCACTTTTCCCCGCTGGCACCTTTGCTGTGGCAGCAAAAGCTGGACGTTTGTCTTTTTTGCTCCGGAGGGCGCCGAAAGTGAAAACAAGTGCTTTTGAGGATGGAGTCCGCAGGAAAGCAGAGAGGGCCAAATTGTCAGGGGCATTTGAAGAGGTTCCAGGAGGCAGTGAGGACCAGCATCACTTTTCCCCGCTGGCACCTTTGCTGTGGCAGCAAAAGCTGGACGTTTGTCTTTTTTGCTCCGAAGGGCGCTGAAAGCGAAAACAGGTGCGTTTGAGGATGGAGTCCGCAGGAAAGCAGAGAGGGCCAAATTGTCTGGGGCATTTGAAGAGGTTCCAGGAGGCAGTGAGGACCAGCATCACTTTTCCCCGCTGGCACCTTTGCTGTGGCAGCAAAAGCTGGACGTTTTTCTTTTTTGCTCCGGAGGTTGCCGAAAGCGAAAACAGGTGCTTTTGAGGATGGAGTCCGCAGGAAAGCAGAGAGGGCCAAATTGTGTGGTGCATTTGAAGAGGTTCCAGGAGGCAGTGAGGACCAGCATCACTTTTCCCCGCTGGCACCTTTGCTGTGGCAGCAAAAGCTGGACGTTTGTCTTTTTTGCTCCGGAGGTTGCCGAAAGCGAAAACAAGTGCTTTTGAGGATGGAGTCCGCAGGAAAGCAGAGAGGGCCAAATTGTGTGGTGCATTTGAAGAGGTTCCAGGAGGCAGTGAGGACCAGCATCACTTTTCCCCGCTGGCACCTTTGCTGTGGCAGCAAAAGCTGGACGTTTGTCTTTTTTGCTCCGGAGGGCGCCGAAAGTGAAAACAGGTGCGTTTGAGGATGGAGTCCGCAGGAAAGCAGAGAGGGCCAAATTGTGTGGTGCATTTGAAGAGGTTCCAGGAGGCAGTGAGGACCAGCATCACTTTTCCCCGCTGGCACCTTTGCTGTGGCAGCAAAAGCTGGACGTTTGTCTTTTTTGCTCCGGAGTTTGCCGAAAGCGAAAACAAGTGCTTTTGAGGATGGAGTCCGCAGGAAAGCAGAGAGGGCCAAATTGTGTGGTGCATTTGAAGAGGTTCCAGGAGGCAGTGAGGACCAGCATCACTTTTCCCCGCTGGCACCTTTGCTGTGGCAGCAAAAGCTGGACGTTTGTCTTTTTTGCTCCAAACAGCGCCGAAAGTGAAAAAAGGGGCTTTTGAGGATGGAGTCGGCAGGAAAGCAGAGAGGGCCAAATTGTGTGGTGCATTTGAAGAGGTTCCAGGAGGCAGTGAGGACCAGCATCACTTTTCCCCGCTGGCACCTTTGCTGTGGCAGCAAAAGCTGGACGATATTCTTTTTTGCTCCGGATTATGCCGAAAGCGAAAACAGGTGCTTTTGAGGATGGAGTCCGCAGGAAAGCAGAGAGGGCCAAATTGTCTGGGGCATTTGAAGAGGTTCCAGGAGGCAGTGAGGACCAGCATCACTTTTCCCCGCTGGCACCTTTGCTGTGGCAGCAAAAGCTGGACGTTTGTCTTTTTTGCTCCGGAGGGCGCCGAAAGTGAAAACAAGTGCTTTTGAGGATGGAGTCCGCAGGAAAGCAGAGAGGGCCAAATTGTGTGGGGCATTTGAAGAGGTTCCAGGAGGCAGTGAGGACCAGCATCACTTTTCCCCGCTGGCACCTTTGCTGTGGCAGCAAAAGCTGGACGTTTGTCTTTTTTGCTCCGAAGGGCGCTGAAAGCGAAAACAGGTGCGTTTGAGGATGGAGTCCGCAGGAAAGCAGAGAGGGCCAAATTGTCTGGGGCATTTGAAGAGGTTCCAGGAGGCAGTGAGGACCAGCATCACTTTTCCCCGCTGGCACCTTTGCTGTGGCAGCAAAAGCTGGACGTTTTTCTTTTTTGCTCCGGAGGTTGCCGAAAGCGAAAACAGGTGCTTTTGAGGATGGAGTCCGCAGGAAAGCAGAGAGGGCCAAATTGTGTGGTGCATTTGAAGAGGTTCCAGGAGGCAGTGAGGACCAGCATCACTTTTCCCCGCTGGCACCTTTGCTGTGGCAGCAAAAGCTGGACGTTTGTCTTTTTTGCTCCGGAGGTTGCCGAAAGCGAAAACAAGTGCTTTTGAGGATGGAGTCCGCAGGAAAGCAGAGAGGGCCAAATTGTGTGGTGCATTTGAAGAGGTTCCAGGAGGCAGTGAGGACCAGCATCACTTTTCCCCGCTGGCACCTTTGCTGTGGCAGCAAAAGCTGGACGTTTGTCTTTTTTGCTCCGGAGGGCGCCGAAAGTGAAAACAGGTGCGTTTGAGGATGGAGTCCGCAGGAAAGCAGAGAGGGCCAAATTGTGTGGTGCATTTGAAGAGGTTCCAGGAGGCAGTGAGGACCAGCATCACTTTTCCCCGCTGGCACCTTTGCTGTGGCAGCAAAAGCTGGACGTTTGTCTTTTTTGCTCCGGAGTTTGCCGAAAGCGAAAACAAGTGCTTTTGAGGATGGAGTCCGCAGGAAAGCAGAGAGGGCCAAATTGTGTGGTGCATTTGAAGAGGTTCCAGGAGAGGACCAGCATCACTTTTCCCCGCTGGCACCTTTGCTGTGGCAGCAAAAGCTGGACGTTTGTCTTTTTTGCTCCAAACAGCGCCGAAAGTGAAAAAAGGGGCTTTTGAGGATGGAGTCGGCAGGAAAGCAGAGAGGGCCAAATTGTGTGGTGCATTTGAAGAGGTTCCAGGAGGCAGTGAGGACCAGCATCACTTTTCCCCGCTGGCACCTTTGCTGTGGCAGCAAAGGCTGGACGTTTGTCTTTTTTGCTCCGGAGGATGCCGAAAGCGAAAACAGGTGCTTTTGAGGATGGAGTCCGCAGGAAAGCAGAGAGGGCCAAATTGTGTGGTGCATTTGAAGAGGTTCCAGGAGGCAGTGAGGACCAGCATCACTTTTCCCGGCTGGCACCTTTGCTGTGGCAGCACAAGCTGGACTTTTGTCTTTTTTGCTCCGGAGGGCGCCGAAAGTGAAAACAAGTGCTTTTGAGGATGGAGTCCGCAGGAAAGCAGAGAGGGCCAAATTGTCTGGGGCATTTGAAGAGGTTCCAGGAGGCAGAGAGGACCAGCATCACTTTTCCCCGCTGGCACCTTTGCTGTGGCAGCAAAAGCTGGACGTTTGTCTTTTTTGCTCCGGAGGGCGCCGAAAGTGAAAACAAGTGCTTTTGAGGATGGAGTCCGCAGGAAAGCAGAGAGGGCCAAATAATGTGGGGCATTTGAAGAGGTTCCAGGAGGCAGTGAGGACCAGCATCACTTTTCCCCGCTGGCACATTTGCTGTGGCAGCAAAAGCTGGACGTTTGTCTTTTTTGCTCCGGAGGATGCCGAAAGCGAAAACAGGTGCTTTTGAGGATGGAGTCCGCAGGAAAGCAGAGAGGGCCAAATTGTGTGGTGCATTTGAAGAGGTTCCAGGAGGCAGTGAGGACCAGCATCACTTTTCCCCGCTGGCACCTTTGCTGTGGCAGCAAAAGCTGGACATTTGTCTTTTTTGCTCCGGAGGTTGCCGAAAGCGAAAACAAGTGCTTTTGAGGATGGAGTCCGCAGGAAAGCAGAGAGGGCCAAATTGTGTGGTGCATTTGAAGAGGTTCCAGGAGGCAGTGAGGACCAGCATCACTTTTCCCCGCTGGCACCTTTGCTGTGGCAGCAAAAGCTGGACGTTTGTCTTTTTTGCTCCGGAGGGCGCCGAAAGCGAAAACAGGTGCTTTTGAGGATGGAGTCCGCAGGAAAGCAGAGAGGGCCAAATTGTCTGGGGCATTTGAAGAGGTTCCAGGAGGCAGTGAGGACCAGCATCACTTTTCCCCGCTGGCACCTTTGCTGTGGCAGCAAAAGCTGGACGTTTGTCTTTTTTGCTCCGGAGTTTGCCGAAAGCGAAAACAAGTGCTTTTGAGGATGGAGTCCGCAGGAAAGCAGAGAGGGCCAAAATTGTGTGGTGCATTTGAAGAGGTTCCAGGAGGCAGTGAGGACCAGCATCACTTTTCCCCCGCTGGCACCTTTGCTGTGGCAGCAAAAGCTGGACGTTTGTCTTTTTTGCTCCAAACAGCGCCGAAAGTGAAAAAAGGGGCTTTTGAGGATGGAGTCGGCAGAAAGCAGAGAGGGCCAAATTGTGTGGTGCATTTGAAGAGGTTCCAGGAGGCAGTGAGGACCAGCATCACTTTTCCCCGCTGGCACTTTGCTGTGGCAGCAAAGGCTGGACGTTTGTCTTTTTGCTCCGGAGGATGCCGAAAGCGAAAACAGGTGCTTTTGAGGATGGAGTCCGCAGGAAAGCAGAGAGGGCCAAATTGTGTGGTGCATTTGAAGAGGTTCCAGGAGGCAGTGAGGACCAGCATCACTTTTCCCCGCTGGCACCTTTGCTGTGGCAGCAAAAGCTGGACGTTTGTCTTTTTTGCTCCGGAGTTTGCCGAAAGCGAAAACAAGTGCTTTTGAGGATGGAGTCCGCAGGAAAGCAGAGAGGGCCAAATTGTGTGGTGCATTTGAAGAGGTTCCAGGAGGCAGTGAGGACCAGCATCACTTTTCCCCGCTGGCACCTTTGCTGTGGCAGCAAAAGCTGGACGTTTGTCTTTTTTGCTCCAAACAGCGCCGAAAGTGAAAAAAGGGGCTTTTGAGGATGGAGTCGGCAGGAAAGCAGAGAGGGCCAAATTGTGTGGTGCATTTGAAGAGGTTCCAGGGAGGCAGTGAGGACCAGCATCACTTTTCCCCGCTGGCACCTTTGCTGTGGCAGCAAAGGCTGGACGTTTGTCTTTTTTGCTCCGGAGGATGCCGAAAGCGAAAACAGGTGCTTTTGAGGATGGAGTCGGGCAGGAAAGCAGAGAGGGCCAAAATTGTGTGGTGCATTTGAAGAGGTTCCAGGAGGCAGTGAGGACCAGCATCACTTTTCCCCGCTGGCACCTTTGCTGTGGCAGCACAAGCTGGACTTTTGTCTTTTTTGCTCCGGAGGGCGCCGAAAGTGAAAACAAGTGCTTTTGAGGATGGAGTCCGCAGGAAAGCAGAGAGGGCCAAATTGTCTGGGGCATTTGAAGAGGTTCCAGGAGGCAGAGAGGACCAGCATCACTTTTCCCCGCTGGCACCTTTGCTGTGGCAGCAAAAGCTGGACGTTTGTCTTTTTTGCTCCGGAGGGCGCCGAAAGTGAAAACAAGTGCTTTTGAGGATGGAGTCGGCAGGAAAGCAGAGAGGGCCAAATTTTCTGGGGCATTTGAAGAGGTTCCAGGAGGCAGTGAGGACCAGCATCACTTTTCCCCGCTGGCACATTTGCTGTGGCAGCAAAAGCTGGACGTTTGTCTTTTTTGCTCCGGAGGATGCCGAAAGCGAAAACAGGTGCTTTTGAGGATGGAGTCCGCAGGAAAGCAGAGAGGGCCAAATTGTGTGGTGCATTTGAAGAGGTTCCAGGAGGCAGTGAGGACCAGCATCACTTTTCCCCGCTGGCACCTTTGCTGTGGCAGCAAAAGCTGGACATTTGTCTTTTTTGCTCCGGAGGTTGCCGAAAGCGAAAACAAGTGCTTTTGAGGATGGAGTCCGCAGGAAAGCAGAGAGGGCCAAATTGTGTGGTGCATTTGAAGAGGTTCCAGGAGGCAGTGAGGACCAGCATCACTTTTCCCCGCTGGCACCTTTGCTGTGGCAGCAAAAGCTGGACGTTTGTCTTTTTTGCTCCGGAGGGCGCCGAAAGCGAAAACAGGTGCTTTTGAGGATGGAGTCCGCAGGAAAGCAGAGAGGGCCAAATTGTCTGGGGCATTTGAAGAGGTTCCAGGAGGCAGTGAGGACCAGCATCACTTTTCCCCGCTGGCACCGTTGCTGTGGCAGCAAAAGCTGGACGTTTGTCTTTTTTGCTCCGGAGTTTGCCGAAAGCGAAAACAAGTGCTTTTGAGGATGGAGTCCGCAGGAAAGCAGAGAGGGCCAAATTGTGTGGTGCATTTGAAGAGGTTCCAGGAGGCAGTGAGGACCAGCATCACTTTTCCCCGCTGGCACCTTTGCTGTGGCAGCAAAAGCTGGACGTTTGTCTTTTTTGCTCCAAACAGCGCCGAAAGTGAAAAAAGGGGCTTTTGAGGATGGAGTCGGCAGGAAAGCAGAGAGGGCCAAATTGTGTGGTGCATTTGAAGAGGTTCCAGGAGGCAGTGAGGACCAGCATCACTTTTCCCCGCTGGCACCTTTGCTGTGGCAGCAAAGGCTGGACGTTTGTCTTTTTTGCTCCGGAGGATGCCGAAAGCGAAAACAGGTGCTTTTGAGGATGGAGTCCGCAGGAAAGCAGAGAGGGCCAAATTGTGTGGTGCATTTGAAGAGGTTCCAGGAGGCAGTGAGGACCAGCATCACTTTTCCCCGCTGGCACCTTTGCTGTGGCAGCACAAGCTGGACTTTTGTCTTTTTTGCTCCGGAGGGCGCCGAAAGTGAAAACAAGTGCTTTTGAGGATGGAGTCCGCAGGAAAGCAGAGAGGGCCAAATTGTCTGGGGCATTTGAAGAGGTTCCAGGAGGCAGAGAGGACCAGCATCACTTTTCCCCGCTGGCACCTTTGCTGTGGCAGCAAAAGCTGGACGTTTGTCTTTTTTGCTCCGGAGGGCGCCGAAAGTGAAAACAAGTGCTTTTGAGGATGGAGTCGGCAGGAAAGCAGAGAGGGCCAAATTTTCTGGGGCATTTGAAGAGGTTCCAGGAGGCAGTGAGGACCAGCATCACTTTTCCCCGCTGGCACATTTGCTGTGGCAGCAAAAGCTGGACGTTTGTCTTTTTTGCTCCGGAGGATGCCGAAAGCGAAAACAGGTGCTTTTGAGGATGGAGTCCGCAGGAAAGCAGAGAGGGCCAAATTGTGTGGTGCATTTGAAGAGGTTCCAGGAGGCAGTGAGGACCAGCATCACTTTTCCCCGCTGGCACCTTTGCTGTGGCAGCAAAAGCTGGACATTTGTCTTTTTTGCTCCGGAGGTTGCCGAAAGCGAAAACAAGTGCTTTTGAGGATGGAGTCCGCAGGAAAGCAGAGAGGGCCAAATTGTCTGGTGCATTTGAAGAGGTTCCAGGAGGCAGTGAGGACCAGCATCACTTTTCCCCGCTGGCACCTTTGCTGTGGCAGCAAAAGCTGGACGTTTGTCTTTTTTGCTCCGGAGGGCGCCGAAAGCGAAAACAGGTGCTTTTGAGGATGGAGTCCGCAGGAAAGCAGAGAGGGCCAAATTGTCTGGGGCATTTGAAGAGGTTCCAGGAGGCAGTGAGGACCAGCATCACTTTTCCCCGCTGGCACCTTTGCTGTGGCAGCAAAAGCTGGACGTTTGTCTTTTTTGCTCCGGAGGGCGCCGAAAGTGAAAACAAGTGCTTTTGAGGATGGAGTCCGCAGGAAAGCAGAGAGGGCCAAATTGTCTGGGGCATTTGAAGAGGTTCCAGGAGGCAGTGAGGACCAGCATCACTTTTCCTCGCTGGCACCTTTGCTGTGGCAGCAAAAGCTGGACGTTTGTCTTTTTTGCTCCGAAGGGCGCTGAAAGCGAAAACAGGTGCGTTTGAGGATGGAGTCCGCAGGAAAGCAGAGAGGGCCAAATTGTCTGGGGCATTTGAAGAGGTTCCAGGAGTCAGTGAGGACCAGCATCACTTTTCCCCGCTGGCACCTTTGCTGTGGCAGCAAAAGCTGGACGTTTTTCTTTTTTGCTCCGGAGGTTGCCGAAAGCGAAAACAGGTGCTTTTGAGGATGGAGTCCGCAGGAAAGCAGAGAGGGCCAAATTGTGTGGTGCATTTGAAGAGGTTCCAGGAGGCAGTGAGGACCAGCATCACTTTTCCCCGCTGGCACCTTTGCTGTGGCAGCAAAAGCTGGACGTTTGTCTTTTTTGCTCCGGAGGTTGCCGAAAGCGAAAACAAGTGCTTTTGAGGATGGAGTCCGCAGGAAAGCAGAGAGGGCCAAATTGTGTGGTGCATTTGAAGAGGTTCCAGGAGGCAGTGAGGACCAGCATCACTTTTCCCCGCTGGCACCTTTGCTGTGGCAGCAAAAGCTGGACGTTTGTCTTTTTTGCTCCGGAGGGCGCCGAAAGTGAAAACAGGTGCGTTTGAGGATGGAGTCCGCAGGAAAGCAGAGAGGGCCAAATTGTGTGGTGCATTTGAAGAGGTTCCAGGAGGCAGTGAGGACCAGCATCACTTTTCCCCGCTGGCACCTTTGCTGTGGCAGCAAAAGCTGGACGTTTGTCTTTTTTGCTCCGGAGTTTGCCGAAAGCGAAAACAAGTGCTTTTGAGGATGGAGTCCGCAGGAAAGCAGAGAGGGCCAAATTGTGTGGTGCATTTGAAGAGGTTCCAGGAGGCAGTGAGGACCAGCATCACTTTTCCCCGCTGGCACCTTTGCTGTGGCAGCACAAGCTGGACTTTTGTCTTTTTTGCTCCGGAGGGCGCCGAAAGTGAAAACAAGTGCTTTTGAGGATGGAGTCCGCAGGAAAGCAGAGAGGGCCAAATTGTCTGGGGCATTTGAAGAGGTTCCAGGAGGCAGAGAGGACCAGCATCACTTTTCCCCGCTGGCACCTTTGCTGTGGCAGCAAATGCTGGACGTTTGTCGTATTTGCTCCGGGGGATGCCGAAAGAGAAAACAGGTTCTTTTGAGGATGGAGTCCGCAGGAAAGCAGAGAGGGCCAAATTGTCTGGGGCATTTGAAGAGGTTCCAGGAGGCAGTGAGGACCAGCATCACTTTTCCCCGCTGGCACCTTTGCTGTGGCAGCAAAAGCTGGACGTTTGTCTTTTTTGCTCCGGAGGGCGCCGAAAGTGAATACAGGTGCTTTTGAGGATGGAGTCCGCAGGAAAGCAGAGAGGGCCAAATTGTCTGGGGCATTTGAAGAGGTTCCAGGAGGCAGTGAGGACCAGCATCACTTTTCCCCGCTGGCACCTTTGCTGTGGCAGCAAATGCTGGACGTTTGTCGTATTTGCTCCGGGGGATGCCGAAAGAGAAAACAGGTTCTTTTGAGGATGGAGTCCGCAGGAAAGCAGAGAGGGCCAAATTGTCTGGGGCATTTGAAGAGGTTCCAGGAGGCAGTGAGGACCAGCATCACTTTTCCCCGCTGGCACCTTTGCTGTGGCAGCAAAAGCTGGACGTTTGTGTTTTTTGCTCCGGAGGGCGCCGAAAGTGAAAACAAGTGCTTTTGAGGATGGAGTCCGCAGGAAAGCAGAGAGGGCCAAATTGTCTGGGGCATTTGAAGAGGTTCCAGGAGGAAGTGAGGACCAGCATCACTTTTCCCCGCTGGCACCTTTGCTGTGGCAGCAAAAGCTGGACGTTTGTCTTTTTTGCTCCGGAGGGCGCCGAAAGTGAAAACAGGTGCTTTTGAGGATGGAGTCCGCAGGAAAGCAGAGAGGGCCAAATTGTGTGGTGCATTGTAAGAGGTTCCAGGAGGCAGTGAGGACCAGCATCACTTTTCCCCGCTGGCACCTTTGCTGTGGCAGCAAAAGCTGGACGTTTGTCTTTTTTGCTCCGGAGGGCGCCGAAAGTGAAAACAAGTGCTTTTGAGGATGGAGTCCGCAGGAAAGCAGAGAGGGCCAAATTGTCTGGGGCATTTGAAGAGGTTCCAGGAGGCAGTGAGGACCAGCATCACTTTTCCCCGCTGGCACCTTTGCTGTGGCAGCAAAAGCTGGACGTTTGTCTTTTTTGCTCCGGAGGATGCCGAAAGCGAAAACAGGTGCTTTTGAGGATGGAGTCCGCAGGAAAGCAGAGAGGGCCAAATTGTCTGGGGCATTTGAAGAGGTTCCAGGAGGCAGTGAGAACCAGCATCACTTTTCCCCGCTGGCACCTTTGCTGTGGCAGCAAAAGCTGGACGTTTGTCTTTTTTGCTCCGGAGGGCGCCGAAAGTGAAAACAAGTGCTTTTGAGGATGGAGTCCGCAGGAAAGCAGAGAGGGCCAAATTGTCTGGGGCATTTGAAGAGGTTCCAGGAGGCAGTGAGGACCAGCATCACTTTTCCCCGCTGGCACCTTTGCTGTGGCAGCAAAAGCTGGACGTTTGTCTTTTTTGCTCCGGAGGATGCCGAAAGCGAAAACAGGTGCTTTTGAGGATGGAGTCCGCAGGAAAGCAGAGAGGGCCAAATTGTGTGGTGCATTTGAAGAGGTTCCAGGAGGCAGTGAGGACCAGCATCACTTTTCCCCGCTAGCACCTTTGCTGTGGCAGCAAAAGCTGGACGTTTGTCTTTTTTGCTCCGGAGGATGCCGAAAGCGAAAACAGGTGCTTTTGAGGATGGAGTCCGCAGGAAAGCAGAGAGGGCCAAATTGTGTGGTGCATTTGAAGAGGTTCCAGGAGGCAGTGAGGACCAGCATCACTTTTCCCCGCTGGCACCTTTGCTGTGGCAGCAAAAGCTGGACGTTTGTCTTTTTTGCTCCGGAGGGCGCCGAAAGTGAAAACAAGTGCTTTTGAGGATGGAGTCCGCAGGAAAGCAGAGAGGGCCAAATTGTCTGGGGCATTTGAAGAGGTTCCAGGAGGCAGAGAGGACCAGCATCACTTTTCCCCGCTGGCACCTTTGCTGTGGCAGCAAAAGCTGGACGTTTGTCTTTTTTGCTCCGGAGGGCGCCGAAAGTGAAAACAAGTGCTTTTGAGGATGGAGTCCGCAGGAAAGCAGAGAGGGCCAAATTGTCTGGGGCATTTGAAGAGGTTCCAGGAGGCAGTGAGGACCAGCATCACTTTTCCCCGCTGGCACCTTTGCTGTGGCAGCAAAAGCTGGACGTTTGTCTTTTTTGCTCCGGAGGATGCCGAAAGCGAAAAAAGGTGCTTTTGAGGATGGAGTCGGCAGGAAAGCAGAGAGGGCCAAATTGTGTGGTGCATTTGAAGAGGTTCCAGGAGGCAGTGAGGACCAGCATCACTTTTCCCCGCTGGCACCTTTGCTGTGGCAGCAAAAGCTGGACGTTTGTCTTTTTTGCTCTGGAGGGCGCCGAAAGTGAAAACAGGTGCTTTTGAGGATGGAGTCGGCAGGAAAGCAGAGAGGGCCAAATTGTGTGGTGCATTTGAAGAGGTTCCAGGAGGCAGTGAGGACCAGCATCACTTTTCCCTGCTGGCACCTTTGCTGTGGCAGCAAAAGCTGGACGTTTGTCTTTTTTGCTCCGGAGGATGCCGAAAGCGAAAACAGGTGCTTTTGAGGATGGAGTCCGCAGGAAAGCAGAGAGGGCCAAATTGTGTGGTGCATTTGAAGAGGTTCCAGGAGGCAGTGAGAACCAGCATCACTTTTCCCCGCTGGCACCTTTGCTGTGGCAGCAAAAGCTGGACGTTTGTCTTTTTTGCTCCGGAGGGCGCCGAAAGTGAAAACAAGTGCTTTTGAGGATGGAGTCCGCAGGAAAGCAGAGAGGGCCAAATTGTCTGGGGCATTTGAAGAGGTTCCAGGAGGCAGTGAGGACCAGCATCACTTTTCCCTGCTGGCACCTTTGCTGTGGCAGCAAAAGCTGGACGTTTGTCTTTTTTGCTCCGGAGGATGCCGAAAGCGAAAACAGGTGCTTTTGAGGATGGAGTCCGCAGGAAAGCAGAGAGGGCCAAATTGTGTGGTGCATTTGAAGAGGTTCCAGGAGGCAGTGAGGACCAGCATCACTTTTCCCCGCTGGCACCTTTGCTGGGGCAGCAAAAGCTGGACGTTTGTCTTTTTTGCTCCGGAGGTTGCCGAAAGCGAAAACAAGTGCTTTTGAGGATGGAGTCCGCAGGAAAGCAGAGAGGGCCAAATTGTGTGGTGCATTTGAAGAGGTTCCAGGAGGCAGTGAGGACCAGCATCACTTTTCCCCGCTGGCACCTTTGCTGTGGCAGCAAAAGCTGGACGTTTGTCTTTTTTGCTCCGGAGGTTGCCGAAAGCGAAAACAGGTGCTTTTGAGGATGGAGTCGGCAGGAAAGCAGAGAGGGCCAAATTGTCTGGGGCATTTGAAGAGGTTCCAGGAGGCAGTGAGAACCAGCATCACTTTTCCCCGCTGGCACCTTTGCTGTGGCAGCAAAAGCTGGACGTTTGTCTTTTTTGCTCCGGAGGGCGCCGAAAGTGAAAACAAGTGCTTTTGAGGATGGAGTCCGCAGGAAAGCAGAGAGGGCCAAATTGTCTGGGGCATTTGAAGAGGTTCCAGGAGGCAGTGAGGACCAGCATAATTTTTCCCCGCTGGCACCTTTGCTGTGGCAGCAAAAGCTGGACGTTTGTCTTTTTTGCTCCGTAGGGCGCTGAAAGCGAAAACAGGTGCGTTTGAGGATGGAGTCCGCAGGAAAGCAGAGAGGGCCAAATTGTCTGGGGCATTTGAAGAGGTTCCAGGAGGCAGTGAGGACCAGCATCACTTTTCCCCGCTGGCACCTTTGCTGTGGCAGCAAAAGCTGGACGTTTGTCTTTTTTGCTCCGGAGGTTGCCGAAAGCGAAAACAAGTGCTTTTGAGGATGGAGTCCGCAGGAAAGCAGAGAGGGCCAAATTGTGTGGTGCATATGAAGAGGTTCCAGGAGGCAGTGAGGACCAGCATCACTTTTCCCCGCTGGCACCTTTGCTGTGGCAGCAAAAGCTGGACGTTTGTCTTTTTTGCTCCGGAGGGCGCCGAAAGTGAAAACAGGTGCTTTTGAGGATGGAGTCGGCAGGAAAGCAGAGAGGGCCAAATTGTGTGGTGCATTTGAAGAGGTTCCAGGAGGCAGTGAGGACCAGCATCACTTTTCCCCGCTGGCACCTTTGCTGTGGCAGCAAAAGCTGGACGTTTGTCTTTTTTGCTCCGGAGGGCGCCGAAAGTGAAAACAGGTGCTTTTGAGGATGGAGTCGGCAGGAAAGCAGAGAGGGCCAAATTGTGTGGTGCCAAATTGTGTGGTGCATTTGAAGAGGTTCCAGGAGGCAGTGAGGACCAGCATCACTTTTCCCCCGCTGGCACCTTTGCTGTGGCAGCAAAAGCTGGACGTTTGTCTTTTTTGCTCCGGAGGATGCCGAAAGCGAAAACAGGTGCTTTTGAGGATGGAGTCCGCAGGAAAGCAGAGAGGGCCAAATTGTCTGGGGCATTTGAAGAGGTTCCAGGAGGCAGTGAGACCAGCATCACTTTTCCCCGCTGGCACCTTTGCTGTGGCAGCAAAAGCTGGACGTTTGTCTTTTTTGCTCTGGAGGGCGCCGAAAGTGAAAACAAGTGCTTTTGAGGATGGAGTCGGCAGGAAAGCAGAGAGGGCCAAATTGTCTGTGCATTTGAAGAGGTTCCAGGAGGCAGTGAGGACCAGCATCACTTTTCCCCGCTGGCACCTTTGCTGTGGCAGCAAAAGCTGGACGTTTGTCTTTTTTGCTCCGGAGGGCGCCGAAAGTGAAAACAGGTGCTTTTGAGGATGGAGTCCGCAGGAAAGCAGAGAGGGCCAAATTGTGTCGTGCATTTGAAGAGGTTTCCAGGGAGGCAGTGAGGACCAGCATCACTTTTCCCCGCTGGCACCTTTGCTGTGGCAGCAAATGCTGGACGTTTGGTCGTATTTGCTCCGGGGGGATGCCGAAAGAGAAAACAGGTTCTTTTGAGGATGGAGTCCGCAGGGAAAGCAGAGAGGGCCAAATTGTGTGGTGCATTTGAAGAGGTTCCAGGAGGCAGTGAGGACCAGCATCACTTTTCCCCGCTGGCACCTTTGCTGTGGCAGCAAAAGCTGGACGTTTGTCTTTTTTGCTCCGGAGGGCGCCGAAAGTGAAAACAGGTGCTTTTGAGGATGGAGTCCGCAGGAAAGCAGAGAGGGCCAAATGTCTGGGCATTGAAGAGGTTCCAGGAGGCAGTGAGGACCAGCATCACTTTCCCCGCTGGCACCTTGCTGTGGCAGCAAATGCTGGACGTTTGTCGTATTTGCTCCGGGGGATGCCGAAAGAGAAAACAGGTTCTTTTGAGGATGGAGTCCGCAGGAAAGCAGAGAGGGCCAAATTGTCTGGGGCATTTGAAGAGGTTCCAGGAGGCAGTGAGGACCAGCATCACTTTTCCCCGCTGGCACCTTTGCTGTGGCAGCAAAAGCTGGACGTTTGTGTTTTGCTCCGGAGGGCGCCGAAAGTGAAACAGTGCTTTTGAGATGGAGTCCGCAGGAAAGCAGAGAGGCCAAATTGTCTGGGGCATTTGAAGAGGTTCCAGGAGGCAGTGAGGACCAGCATAATTTTCCCGCTGGCACCTTTGCTGTGGCAGCAAAAGCTGGACGTTTGTCTTTTTGCTCCGTAGGGCGCTGAAAGCGAAAACAGGTGCGTTTGAGGATGGAGTCCGCAGGAAAGCAGAGAGGGCCAAATTGTCTGGGGCATTTGAAGAGGTTCCAGGAGGCAGTGAGGACCAGCATCACTTTCCCCGCTGGCACCTTTGCTGTGGCAGCAAAAGCTGGACGTTTTGTCTTTTTTGCTCCGGAGGTTGCCGAAAGCGAAAACAAGTGCTTTTGAGGATGGAGTCCGCAGGAAAGCAGAGAGGGCCAAATTGTGTGGTGCATATGAAGAGGTTCCAGGAGGCAGTGAGGACCAGCATCACTTTTCCCCGCTGGCACCTTTGCTGTGGCAGCAAAAGCTGGACGTTTGTCTTTTTTGCTCCGGAGGGCGCCGAAAGTGAAAACAGGTGCTTTTGAGGATGGAGTCGGCAGGAAAGCAGAGAGGCCAAATTGTGTGGTGCATTTGAAGAGGTTCCAGGAGGCAGTGAGGACCAGCATCACTTTTCCCCGCTGGCACCTTTGCTGTGGCAGCAAAAGCTGGACGTTTGTCTTTTTTGCTCCGGAGGGCGCCGAAAGTGAAAACAGGTGCTTTTGAGGATGGAGTCGGCAGGAAAGCAGAGAGGGCCAAATTGTGTGGTGCATTTGAAGAGGTTCCAGGAGGCAGTGAGGACCAGCATCACTTTTCCCCGCTGGCACCTTTGCTGTGGCAGCAAAAGCTGGACGTTTGTCTTTTTTGCTCCGGAGGATGCCGAAAGCGAAAACAGGTGCTTTTGAGGATGGAGTCCGCAGGAAAGCAGAGAGGGCCAAATTGTCTGGGGCATTTGAAGAGGTTCCAGGAGGCAGTGAGAACCAGCATCACTTTTCCCCGCTGGCACCTTTGCTGTGGCAGCAAAAGCTGGACGTTTGTCTTTTTTGCTCTGGAGGCGCCGAAAGTGAAAACAAGTGCTTTTGAGGATGGAGTCCGCAGGAAAGCAGAGAGGGCCAAATTGTCTGTGGCATTTGAAGAGGTTCCAGGAGGCAGTGAGGACCAGCATCACTTTTCCCCGCTGGCACCTTGCTGTGGCAGCAAAAGCTGGACGTTTGTCTTTTTTGCTCCGGAGGGCGCCGAAAGTGAAAACAGGTGCTTTTGAGGATGGAGTCCGCAGGAAAGCAGAGAGGGCCAAATTGTGTCGTGCATTTGAAGAGGTTCAGGAGGCAGTGAGGACCAGCATCACTTTTCCCGCTGGCACCTTTGCTGTGGCAGCAAATGCTGGACGTTTGTCGTATTTGCTCCGGGGGATGCCGAAAGAGAAAACAGGTTCTTTTGAGGATGGAGTCCGCAGGAAAGCAGAGAGGGCCAAATTGTCTGGGGCATTTGAAGAGGTTCCAGGAGGCAGTGAGGACCAGCATCACTTTTCCCCGCTGGCACCTTTGCTGTGGCAGCAAAAGCTGGACGTTTGTCTTTTTTGCTCCGGAGGGCGCCGAAAGTGAAAACAGGTGCTTTTGAGGATGGAGTCCGCAGGAAAGCAGAGAGGGCCAAATTGTCTGGGGCATTTGAAGAGGTTCCAGGAGGCAGTGAGGACCAGCATCACTTTTCCCCGCTGGCACCTTTGCTGTGGCAGCAAATGCTGGACGTTTGTCGTATTTGCTCCGGGGGATGCCGAAAGAGAAAACAGGTTCTTTTGAGGATGGAGTCCGCAGGAAAGCAGAGAGGGCCAAATTGTCTGGGGCATTTGAAGAGGTTCCAGGAGGCAGTGAGGACCAGCATCACTTTTCCCCGCTGGCACCTTTGCTGTGGCAGCAAAAGCTGGACGTTTGTGTTTTTTGCTCCGGAGGGCGCCGAAAGTGAAAACAAGTGCTTTTGAGGATGGAGTCCGCAGGAAAGCAGAGAGGGCCAAATTGTCTGGGGCATTTGAAGAGGTTCCAGGAGGCAGTGAGGACCAGCATCACTTTTCCCCGCTGGCACCTTTGCTGTGGCAGCAAAAGCTGGACGTTTGTCTTTTTTGCTCCGGAGGATGCCGAAAGCGAAAACAGGTGCTTTTGAGGATGGAGTCCGCAGGAAAGCAGAGAGGGCCAAATTGTGTGGTGCATTTGAAGAGGTTCCAGGAGGCAGTGAGGACCAGCATCACTTTTCCCCGCTAGCACCTTTGCTGTGGCAGCAAAAGCTGGACGTTTGTCTTTTTTGCTCCGGAGGATGCCGAAAGCGAAAACAGGTGCTTTTGAGGATGGAGTCCGCAGGAAAGCAGAGAGGGCCAAATTGTGTGGTGCATTTGAAGAGGTTCCAGGAGGCAGTGAGGACCAGCATCACTTTTCCCCGCTGGCACCTTTGCTGTGGCAGCAAAAGCTGGACGTTTGTCTTTTTTGCTCCGGAGGGCGCCGAAAGTGAAAACAAGTGCTTTTGAGGATGGAGTCCGCAGGAAAGCAGAGAGGGCCAAATTGTCTGGGGCATTTGAAGAGGTTCCAGGAGGCAGAGAGGACCAGCATCACTTTTCCCCGCTGGCACCTTTGCTGTGGCAGCAAAAGCTGGACGTTTGTCTTTTTTGCTCCGGAGGGCGCCGAAAGTGAAAACAAGTGCTTTTGAGGATGGAGTCCGCAGGAAAGCAGAGAGGGCCAAATTGTCTGGGGCATTTGAAGAGGTTCCAGGAGGCAGTGAGGACCAGCATCACTTTTCCCCGCTGGCACCTTTGCTGTGGCAGCAAAAGCTGGACGTTTGTCTTTTTTGCTCCGGAGGATGCCGAAAGCGAAAAAAGGTGCTTTTGAGGATGGAGTCGGCAGGAAAGCAGAGAGGGCCAAATTGTGTGGTGCATTTGAAGAGGTTCCAGGAGGCAGTGAGGACCAGCATCACTTTTCCCCGCTGGCACCTTTGCTGTGGCAGCAAAAGCTGGACGTTTGTCTTTTTTGCTCTGGAGGGCGCCGAAAGTGAAAACAGGTGCTTTTGAGGATGGAGTCGGCAGGAAAGCAGAGAGGGCCAAATTGTGTGGTGCATTTGAAGAGGTTCCAGGAGGCAGTGAGGACCAGCATCACTTTTCCCTGCTGGCACCTTTGCTGTGGCAGCAAAAGCTGGACGTTTGTCTTTTTTGCTCCGGAGGATGCCGAAAGCGAAAACAGGTGCTTTTGAGGATGGAGTCCGCAGGAAAGCAGAGAGGGCCAAATTGTGTGGTGCATTTGAAGAGGTTCCAGGAGGCAGTGAGAACCAGCATCACTTTTCCCCGCTGGCACCTTTGCTGTGGCAGCAAAAGCTGGACGTTTGTCTTTTTTGCTCCGGAGGGCGCCGAAAGTGAAAACAAGTGCTTTTGAGGATGGAGTCCGCAGGAAAGCAGAGAGGGCCAAATTGTCTGGGGCATTTGAAGAGGTTCCAGGAGGCAGTGAGGACCAGCATCACTTTTCCCTGCTGGCACCTTTGCTGTGGCAGCAAAAGCTGGACGTTTGTCTTTTTTGCTCCGGAGGATGCCGAAAGCGAAAACAGGTGCTTTTGAGGATGGAGTCCGCAGGAAAGCAGAGAGGGCCAAATTGTGTGGTGCATTTGAAGAGGTTCCAGGAGGCAGTGAGGACCAGCATCACTTTTCCCCGCTGGCACCTTTGCTGGGGCAGCAAAAGCTGGACGTTTGTCTTTTTTGCTCCGGAGGTTGCCGAAAGCGAAAACAAGTGCTTTTGAGGATGGAGTCGGCAGGAAAGCAGAGAGGGCCAAATTGTGTGGTGCATTTGAAGAGGTTCCAGGAGGCAGTGAGGACCAGCATCACTTTTCCCCGCTGGCACCTTTGCTGTGGCAGCAAAAGCTGGACGTTTGTCTTTTTTGCTCCGGAGGTTGCCGAAAGCGAAAACAGGTGCTTTTGAGGATGGAGTCGGCAGGAAAGCAGAGAGGGCCAAATTGTCTGGGGCATTTGAAGAGGTTCCAGGAGGCAGTGAGAACCAGCATCACTTTTCCCCGCTGGCACCTTTGCTGTGGCAGCAAAAGCTGGACGTTTGTCTTTTTTGCTCCGGAGGGCGCCGAAAGTGAAAACAAGTGCTTTTGAGGATGGAGTCCGCAGGAAAGCAGAGAGGGCCAAATTGTCTGGGGCATTTGAAGAGGTTCCAGGAGGCAGTGAGGACCAGCATAATTTTTCCCCGCTGGCACCTTTGCTGTGGCAGCAAAAGCTGGACGTTTGTCTTTTTTGCTCCGTAGGGCGCTGAAAGCGAAAACAGGTGCGTTTGAGGATGGAGTCCGCAGGAAAGCAGAGAGGGCCAAATTGTCTGGGGCATTTGAAGAGGTTCCAGGAGGCAGTGAGGACCAGCATCACTTTTCCCCGCTGGCACCTTTGCTGTGGCAGCAAAAGCTGGACGTTTGTCTTTTTTGCTCCGGAGGTTGCCGAAAGCGAAAACAAGTGCTTTTGAGGATGGAGTCCGCAGGAAAGCAGAGAGGGCCAAATTGTGTGGTGCATATGAAGAGGTTCCAGGAGGCAGTGAGGACCAGCATCACTTTTCCCCGCTGGCACCTTTGCTGTGGCAGCAAAAGCTGGACGTTTGTCTTTTTTGCTCCGGAGGGCGCCGAAAGTGAAAACAGGTGCTTTTGAGGATGGAGTCGGCAGGAAAGCAGAGAGGGCCAAATTGTGTGGTGCATTTGAAGAGGTTCCAGGAGGCAGTGAGGACCAGCATCACTTTTCCCCGCTGGCACCTTTGCTGTGGCAGCAAAAGCTGGACGTTTGTCTTTTTTGCTCCGGAGGGCGCCGAAAGTGAAAACAGGTGCTTTTGAGGATGGAGTCGGCAGGAAAGCAGAGAGGGCCAAATTGTGTGGTGCATTTGAAGAGGTTCCAGGAGGCAGTGAGGACCAGCATCACTTTTCCCCGCTGGCACCTTTGCTGTGGCAGCAAAAGCTGGACGTTTGTCTTTTTTGCTCCGGAGGATGCCGAAAGCGAAAACAGGTGCTTTTGAGGATGGAGTCCGCAGGAAAGCAGAGAGGGCCAAATTGTCTGGGGCATTTGAAGAGGTTCCAGGAGGCAGTGAGAACCAGCATCACTTTTCCCCGCTGGCACCTTTGCTGTGGCAGCAAAAGCTGGACGTTTGTCTTTTTTGCTCTGGAGGGCGCCGAAAGTGAAAACAAGTGCTTTTGAGGATGGAGTCCGCAGGAAAGCAGAGAGGGCCAAATTGTCTGTGGCATTTGAAGAGGTTCCAGGAGGCAGTGAGGACCAGCATCACTTTTCCCCGCTGGCACCTTTGCTGTGGCAGCAAAAGCTGGACGTTTGTCTTTTTTGCTCCGGAGGGCGCCGAAAGTGAAAACAGGTGCTTTTGAGGATGGAGTCCGCAGGAAAGCAGAGAGGGCCAAATTGTGTCGTGCATTTGAAGAGGTTCCAGGAGGCAGTGAGGACCAGCATCACTTTTCCCCGCTGGCACCTTTGCTGTGGCAGCAAATGCTGGACGTTTGTCGTATTTGCTCCGGGGGATGCCGAAAGAGAAAACAGGTTCTTTTGAGGATGGAGTCCGCAGGAAAGCAGAGAGGGCCAAATTGTCTGGGGCATTTGAAGAGGTTCCAGGAGGCAGTGAGGACCAGCATCACTTTTCCCCGCTGGCACCTTTGCTGTGGCAGCAAAAGCTGGACGTTTGTCTTTTTTGCTCCGGAGGGCGCCGAAAGTGAAAACAGGTGCTTTTGAGGATGGAGTCCGCAGGAAAGCAGAGAGGGCCAAATTGTCTGGGGCATTTGAAGAGGTTCCAGGAGGCAGTGAGGACCAGCATCACTTTTCCCCGCTGGCACCTTTGCTGTGGCAGCAAATGCTGGACGTTTGTCGTATTTGCTCCGGGGGATGCCGAAAGAGAAAACAGGTTCTTTTGAGGATGGAGTCCGCAGGAAAGCAGAGAGGGCCAAATTGTCTGGGGCATTTGAAGAGGTTCCAGGAGGCAGTGAGGACCAGCATCACTTTTCCCCGCTGGCACCTTTGCTGTGGCAGCAAAAGCTGGACGTTTGTGTTTTTTGCTCCGGAGGGCGCCGAAAGTGAAAACAAGTGCTTTTGAGGATGGAGTCCGCAGGAAAGCAGAGAGGGCCAAATTGTCTGGGGCATTTGAAGAGGTTCCAGGAGGCAGTGAGGACCAGCATAATTTTTCCCCGCTGGCACCTTTGCTGTGGCAGCAAAAGCTGGACGTTTGTCTTTTTTGCTCCGTAGGGCGCTGAAAGCGAAAACAGGTGCGTTTGAGGATGGAGTCCGCAGGAAAGCAGAGAGGGCCAAATTGTCTGGGGCATTTGAAGAGGTTCCAGGAGGCAGTGAGGACCAGCATCACTTTTCCCCGCTGGCACCTTTGCTGTGGCAGCAAAAGCTGGACGTTTGTCTTTTTTGCTCCGGAGGTTGCCGAAAGCGAAAACAAGTGCTTTTGAGGATGGAGTCCGCAGGAAAGCAGAGAGGGCCAAATTGTGTGGTGCATATGAAGAGGTTCCAGGAGGCAGTGAGGACCAGCATCACTTTTCCCCGCTGGCACCTTTGCTGTGGCAGCAAAAGCTGGACGTTTGTCTTTTTTGCTCCGGAGGGCGCCGAAAGTGAAAACAGGTGCTTTTGAGGATGGAGTCGGCAGGAAAGCAGAGAGGGCCAAATTGTGTGGTGCATTTGAAGAGGTTCCAGGAGGCAGTGAGGACCAGCATCACTTTTCCCCGCTGGCACCTTTGCTGTGGCAGCAAAAGCTGGACGTTTGTCTTTTTTGCTCCGGAGGGCGCCGAAAGTGAAAACAGGTGCTTTTGAGGATGGAGTCGGCAGGAAAGCAGAGAGGGCCAAATTGTGTGGTGCATTTGAAGAGGTTCCAGGAGGCAGTGAGGACCAGCATCACTTTTCCCCGCTGGCACCTTTGCTGTGGCAGCAAAAGCTGGACGTTTGTCTTTTTTGCTCCGGAGGATGCCGAAAGCGAAAACAGGTGCTTTTGAGGATGGAGTCCGCAGGAAAGCAGAGAGGGCCAAATTGTCTGGGGCATTTGAAGAGGTTCCAGGAGGCAGTGAGAACCAGCATCACTTTTCCCCGCTGGCACCTTTGCTGTGGCAGCAAAAGCTGGACGTTTGTCTTTTTTGCTCTGGAGGGCGCCGAAAGTGAAAACAAGTGCTTTTGAGGATGGAGTCCGCAGGAAAGCAGAGAGGGCCAAATTGTCTGTGGCATTTGAAGAGGTTCCAGGAGGCAGTGAGGACCAGCATCACTTTTCCCCGCTGGCACCTTTGCTGTGGCAGCAAAAGCTGGACGTTTGTCTTTTTTGCTCCGGAGGGCGCCGAAAGTGAAAACAGGTGCTTTTGAGGATGGAGTCCGCAGGAAAGCAGAGAGGGCCAAATTGTGTCGTGCATTTGAAGAGGTTCCAGGAGGCAGTGAGGACCAGCATCACTTTTCCCCGCTGGCACCTTTGCTGTGGCAGCAAATGCTGGACGTTTGTCGTATTTGCTCCGGGGGATGCCGAAAGAGAAAACAGGTTCTTTTGAGGATGGAGTCCGCAGGAAAGCAGAGAGGGCCAAATTGTCTGGGGCATTTGAAGAGGTTCCAGGAGGCAGTGAGGACCAGCATCACTTTTCCCCGCTGGCACCTTTGCTGTGGCAGCAAAAGCTGGACGTTTGTCTTTTTTGCTCCGGAGGGCGCCGAAAGTGAAAACAGGTGCTTTTGAGGATGGAGTCCGCAGGAAAGCAGAGAGGGCCAAATTGTCTGGGGCATTTGAAGAGGTTCCAGGAGGCAGTGAGGACCAGCATCACTTTTCCCCGCTGGCACCTTTGCTGTGGCAGCAAATGCTGGACGTTTGTCGTATTTGCTCCGGGGGATGCCGAAAGAGAAAACAGGTTCTTTTGAGGATGGAGTCCGCAGGAAAGCAGAGAGGGCCAAATTGTCTGGGGCATTTGAAGAGGTTCCAGGAGGCAGTGAGGACCAGCATCACTTTTCCCCGCTGGCACCTTTGCTGTGGCAGCAAAAGCTGGACGTTTGTGTTTTTTGCTCCGGAGGGCGCCGAAAGTGAAAACAAGTGCTTTTGAGGATGGAGTCCGCAGGAAAGCAGAGAGGGCCAAATTGTCTGGGGCATTTGAAGAGGTTCCAGGAGGCAGTGAGGACCAGCATAATTTTTCCCCGCTGGCACCTTTGCTGTGGCAGCAAAAGCTGGACGTTTGTCTTTTTTGCTCCGTAGGGCGCTGAAAGCGAAAACAGGTGCGTTTGAGGATGGAGTCCGCAGGAAAGCAGAGAGGGCCAAATTGTCTGGGGCATATGAAGAGGTTCCAGGAGGCAGTGAGGACCAGCATCACTTTTCCCCGCTGGCACCTTTGCTGTGGCAGCAAAAGCTGGACGTTTGTCTTTTTTGCTCCGGAGGTTGCCGAAAGCGAAAACAAGTGCTTTTGAGGATGGAGTCCGCAGGAAAGCAGAGAGGGCCAAATTGTGTGGTGCATATGAAGAGGTTCCAGGAGGCAGTGAGGACCAGCATCACTTTTCCCCGCTGGCACCTTTGCTGTGGCAGCAAAAGCTGGACGTTTGTCTTTTTTGCTTCAGAGGTTGCCGAAAGCGAAAACAGGTGCTTTTGAGGATGGAGTCCGCAAGAAAGCAGAGAGGGCAAATTGTCTGGGGCATTTGAAAGGGTTCCAGGAGACAGTGAGAACCAGCATTACTTTTCCCCGCTGGCACCTTTGCTGTGGCAGCAAAAGCTGGACGTTTGTCTTTTTTGCTCCGGAGGGCGCCGAAAGTGAAAACAGGTGCTTTTGAGGATGGAGTCCGCAGGAAAGCAGAGAGGGCCAAATTGTGTCGTGCATTTGAAGAGGTTCCAGGAGGCAGTGAGGACCAGCATCACTTTTCCCCGCTGGCACCTTTGCTGTGGCAGCAAATGCTGGACGTTTGTCGTATTTGCTCCGGGGGATGCCGAAAGAGAAAACAGGTTCTTTTGAGGATGGAGTCCGCAGGAAAGCAGAGAGGGCCAAATTGTCTGGGGCATTTGAAGAGGTTCCAGGAGGCAGTGAGGACCAGCATCACTTTTCCCCGCTGGCACCTTTGCTGTGGCAGCAAAAGCTGGACGTTTGTCTTTTTTGCTCCGGAGGGCGCCGAAAGTGAAAACAGGTGCTTTTGAGGATGGAGTCCGCAGGAAAGCAGAGAGGGCCAAATTGTGTGGTGCATTTGAAGGTGTTCCAGGAGGCAGTGAGGACCAGCATCACTTTTCCCCGCTGGCACCTTTGCTGTGGCAGCAAATGCTGGACGTTTGTCGTATTTGCTCCGGGGGATGCCGAAAGAGAAAACAGGTTTTTTTGAGGATGGAGTCCGCAGGAAAGCAGAGAGGGCCAAATTGTCTGGGGCATTTGAAGAGGTTCCAGGAGGCAGTGAGGACCAGCATCACTTTTCCCCGCTGGCACCTTTGCTGTGGCAGCAAAAGCTGGACGTTTGTGTTTTTTGCTCCGGACGGCGCCGAAAGTGAAAACAAGTGCTTTTGAGGATGGAGTCCGCAGGAAAGCAGAGAGGGCCAAATTGTCTGGGGCATTTGAAGAGGTTCCAGGAGGAAGTGAGGACCAGCATCACTTTTCCCCGCTGGCACCTTTGCTGTGGCAGCAAAAGCTGGACGTTTGTCTTTTTTGCTCCGGAGGGCGCCGAAAGTGAAAACAGGTGCTTTTGAGGATGGAGTCGGCAGGAAAGCAGAGAGGGCCAAATTGTGTGGTGCATTGTAAGAGGTTCCAGGAGGCAGTGAGGACCAGCATCACTTTTCCCCGCTGGCACCTTTGCTGTGGCAGCAAAAGCTGGACGTTTGTCTTTTTTGCTCCGGAGGGCGCCGAAAGTGAAAACAAGTGCTTTTGAGGATGGAGTCCGCAGGAAAGCAGAGAGGGCCAAATTGTGTGGTGCATTTGAAGAGGTTCCAGGAGGCAGTGAGGACCAGCATCACTTTTCCCCGCTGGCACCTTTGCTGTGGCAGCAAAAGCTGGACGTTTGTCTTTTTTGCTCCGGAGGATGCCGAAAGCGAAAACAGGTGCTTTTGAGGATGGAGTCCGCAGGAAAGCAGAGAGGGCCAAATTGTCTGGGGCATTTGAAGAGGTTCCAGGAGGCAGTGAGAACCAGCATCACTTTTCCCCGCTGGCACCTTTGCTGTGGCAGCAAAAGCTGGACGTTTGTTTTTTTGCTCCGGAGGGCGCCGAAAGTGAAAACAAGTGCTTTTGAGGATGGAGTCCGCAGGAAAGCAGAGAGGGCCAAATTGTCTGGGGCATTTGAAGAGGTTCCAGGAGGCAGTGAGGACCAGCATCACTTTTCCCCGCTGGCACCTTTGCTGTGGCAGCAAAAGCTGGACGTTTGTCTTTTTTGCTCCGGAGGATGCCGAAAGCGAAAACAGGTGCTTTTGAGGATGGAGTCCGCAGGAAAGCAGAGAGGGCCAAACTGTGTGGTGCATTTGAAGAGGTTCCAGGAGGCAGTGAGGACCAGCATCACTTTTCCCCGCTAGCACCTTTGCTGTGGCAGCAAAAGCTGGACGTTTGTCTTTTTTGCTCCGGAGGATGCCGAAAGCGAAAACAGGTGCTTTTGAGGATGGAGTCCGCAGGAAAGCAGAGAGGGCCAAATTGTGTGGTGCATTTGAAGAGGTTCCAGGAGGCAGAGAGGACCAGCATCACTTTTCCCCGCTGGCACCTTTGCTGTGGCAGCAAAAGCTGGACGTTTGTCTTTTTTGCTCCGGAGGGCGCCGAAAGTGAAAACAAGTGCTTTTGAGGATGGAGTCCGCAGGAAAGCAGAGAGGGCCAAATTGTCTGGGGCATTTGAAGAGGTTCCAGGAGGCAGTGAGGACCAGCATCACTTTTCCCCGCTGGCACCTTTGCTGTGGCAGCAAAAGCTGGACGTTTGTCTTTTTTGCTCCGGAGGATGCCGAAAGCGAAAAAAGGTGCTTTTGAGGATGGAGTCGGCAGGAAAGCAGAGAGGGCCAAATTGTGTGGTGCATTTGAAGAGGTTCCAGGAGGCAGTGAGGACCAGCATCACTTTTCCCCGCTGGCACCTTTGCTGTGACAGCAAAAGCTGGACGTTTGTCTTTTTTGCTCTGGAGGGCGCCGAAAGTGAAAACAGGTGCTTTTGAGGATGGAGTCGGCAGGAAAGCAGAGAGGGCCAAATTGTGTGGTGCATTTGAAGAGGTTCCAGGAGGCAGTGAGGACCAGCATCACTTTTCCCTGCTGGCACCTTTGCTGTGGCAGCAAAAGCTGGACGTTTGTCTTTTTTGCTCCGGAGGATGCCGAAAGCGAAAACAGGTGCTTTTGAGGATGGAGTCCGCAGGAAAGCAGAGAGGGCCAAATTGTGTGGTGCATTTGAAGAGGTTCCAGGAGGCAGTGAGAACCAGCATCACTTTTCCCCGCTGGCACCTTTGCTGTGGCAGCAAAAGCTGGACGTTTGTCTTTTTTGCTCCGGAGGGCGCCGAAAGTGAAAACAAGTGCTTTTGAGGATGGAGTCCGCAGGAAAGCAGAGAGGGCCAAATTGTCTGGGGCATTTGAAGAGGTTCCAGGAGGCAGTGAGGACCAGCATCACTTTTCCCTGCTGGCACCTTTGCTGTGGCAGCAAAAGCTGGACGTTTGTCTTTTTTGCTCCGGAGGATGCCGAAAGCGAAAACAGGTGCTTTTGAGGATGGAGTCCGCAGGAAAGCAGAGAGGGCCAAATTGTGTGGTGCATTTGAAGAGGTTCCAGGAGGCAGTGAGGACCAGCATCACTTTTCCCCGCTGGCACCTTTGCTGGGGCAGCAAAAGCTGGACGTTTGTCTTTTTTGCTCCGGAGGTTGCCGAAAGCGAAAACAAGTGCTTTTGAGGATGGAGTCCGCAGGAAAGCAGAGAGGGACAAATTGTGTGGTGCATTTGAAGAGGTTCCAGGAGGCAGTGAGGACCAGCATCACTTTTCCCCGCTGGCACCTTTGCTGTGGCAGCAAAAGCTGGACGTTTGTCTTTTTTGCTCCGGAGGTTGCCGAAAGCGAAAACAAGTGCTTTTGAGGATGGAGTCCGCAGGAAAGCAGAGAGGGCCAAATTGTGTGGTGCATATGAAGAGGTTCCAGGAGGCAGTGAGGACCAGCATCACTTTTCCCCGCTGGCACCTTTGCTGTGGCAGCAAAAGCTGGACGTTTGTCTTTTTTGCTCCGGAGGGCGCCGAAAGTGAAAACAGGTGCTTTTGAGGATGGAGTCGGCAGGAAAGCAGAGAGGGCCAAATTGTGTGGTGCATTTGAAGAGGTTCCAGGAGGCAGTGAGGACCAGCATCACTTTTCCCCGCTGGCACCTTTGCTGTGGCAGCAAAAGCTGGACGTTTGTCTTTTTTGCTCCAGAGGATGCCGAAAGCGAAAACAGGTGCTTTTGAGGATGGAGTCCGCAGGAAAGCAGAGAGGGCCAAATTGTCTGGGGCATTTGAAGAGGTTCCAGGAGGCAGTGAGAACCAGCATCACTTTTCCCCGCTGGCACCTTTGCTGTGGCAGCAAAAGCTGGACGTTTGTCTTTTTTGCTCCGGAGGGCGCCGAAAGTGAAAACAAGTGCTTTTGAGGATGGAGTCCGCAGGAAAGCAGAGAGGGCCAAATTGTCTGGGGCATTTGAAGAGGTTCCAGGAGGCAGTGAGGACCAGCATCACTTTTCCCCGCTGGCACCTTTGCTGTGGCAGCAAAAGCTGGACGTTTGTCTTTTTTGCTCCGTAGGGCGCTGAAAGCGAAAACAGGTGCGTTTGAGGATGGAGTCCGCAGGAAAGCAGAGAGGGCCAAATTGTCTGGGGCATTTGAAGAGGTTCCAGGAGTCAGTGAGGACCAGCATCACTTTTCCCCACTGGCACCTTTGCTGTGGCAGCAAAAGCTGGACGTTTGTCTTTTTTGCTCCGGAGTTTGCCGAAAGTGAAAACAAGTGCTTTTGAGGATGTAGTCCGTAGGAAAGCAGAGAGGGCCAAATTGTGTGGTGCATTTGAAGAGGTTCCAGGAGGCAGTGAGGACCAGCATCACTTTTCCCCGCTGGCACCTTTGCTGTGGCAGCAAAAGCTGGACGTTTGTCTTTTTTGCTCCGGAGGATGCCGAAAGCGAAAACAGGTGCTTTTGAGGATGGAGTCCGCAGGAAAGCAGAGAGGGCCAAATTGTGTGGTGCATTTGAAGGTGTTCCAGGAGGCAGTGAGAACCAGCATTACTTTTCCCCGCTGGCACCTTTGCTGTGGCAGCAAAAGCTGGACGTTTGTCTTTTTTGCTCCGGAGGGCGCCGAAAGTGAAAACAAGTGCTTTTGAGGATGGAGTCCGCAGGAAAGCAGAGAGGGCCAAATAATGTGGGGCATTTGAAGAGGTTCCAGGAGGCAGTGAGAACCAGCATCACTTTTCCCCGCTGGCACCTTTGCTGTGGCAGCAAAAGCTGGACGTTTGTCTTTTTTGCTCCGTAGGGCGCTGAAAGCGAAAACAGGTGCGTTTGAGGATGGAGTCCGCAGGAAAGCAGAGAGGGCCAAATTGTCTGTGGCATTTGAAGAGGTTCCAGGAGTCAGTGAGGACCAGCATCACTTTTCCCCACTGGCACCTTTGCTGTGGCAGCAAAAGCTGGACGTTTGTCTTTTTTGCTCCGGAGTTTGCCGAAAGTGAAAACAAGTGCTTTTGAGGATGGAGTCCGTAGGAAAGCAGAGAGGGCCAAATTGTGTGGTGCATTTGAAGAGGTTCCAGGAGGCAGTGAGGACCAGCATCACTTTTCCCCGCTGGCACCTTTGCTGTGGCAGCAAAAGCTGGACGTTTGTCTTTTTTGCTCCGGAGGATGCCGAAAGCGAAAACAGGTGCTTTTGAGGATGGAGTCCGCAGGAAAGCAGAGAGGGCCAAATTGTGTGGTGCATTTGAAGAGGTTCCAGGAGGCAGTGAGGACCAGCATCACTTTTCCCCGCTGGCACCTTTGCTGTGGCAGCAAAAGCTGGACGTTTGTCTTTTTTGCTCCGGAGGGCGCCGAAAGTGAAAACAAGTGCTTTTGAGGATGGAGTCCGCAGGAAAGCAGAGAGGGCCAAATTGTGTGGTGCATTTGAAGGTGTTCCAGGAGGCAGTGAGAACCAGCATTACTTTTCCCCGCTGGCACCTTTGCTGTGGCAGCAAAAGCTGGACGTTTGTCTTTTTTGCTCCGGAGGGCGCCGAAAGTGAAAACAAGTGCTTTTGAGGATGGAGTCCGCAGGAAAGCAGAGAGGGCCAAATAATGTGGGGCATTTGAAGAGGTTCCAGGAGGCAGTGAGGACCAGCATCACTTTTCCCCGCTGGCACCTTTGCTGTGGCAGCAAAAGCTGGACGTTTGTCTTTTTTGCTCCGGAGGATGACGAAAGCGAAAACAGGTGCTTTTGAGGATGGAGTCGGCAGGAAAGCAGAGAGGGCCAAATTGTGTGGTGCATTTGAAGAGGTTCCAGGAGGCAGTGAGGACCAGCATCACTTTTCCCCGCTGGCACCTTTGCTGTGGCAGCAAAAGCTGGACGTTTGTCTTTTTTGCTCCGGAGGGCGCCGAAAGTGAAAACAAGTGCTTTTGAGGATGGAGTCCGCAGGAAAGCAGAGAGGGCCAAATTGTCTGGGGCATTTGAAGAGGTTCCAGGAGGCAGTGAGAACCAGCATCACTTTTCCCCGCTGGCACCTTTGCTGTGGCAGCAAAAGCTGGACGTTTGTCTTTTTTGCTCCGGAGGGCGCCGAATGTGAAAACAAGTGCTTTTGAGGATGGAGTCCGCAGGAAAGCAGAGAGGGCCAAATTGTCTGGGGCATTTGAAGAGGTTCCAGGAGGCAGTGAGGACCAGCATCACTTTTCCCCGCTGGCACCTTTGCTGTGGCAGCAAAAGCTGGACGTTTGTCTTTTTTGCTCCGAAGGGCGCTGAAAGCGAAAACAGGTGCGTTTGAGGATGGAGTCCGCAGGAAAGCAGAGAGGGCCAAATAATGTGGGGCATTTGAAGAGGTTCCAGGAGGCAGTGAGGACCAGCATCACTTTTCCCCGCTGGCACCTTTGCTGTGGCAGCAAAAGCTGGACGTTTGTCTTTTTTGCTCCGGAGGATGACGAAAGCGAAAACAGGTGCTTTTGAGGATGGAGTCGGCAGGAAAGCAGAGAGGGCCAAATTGTGTGGTGCATTTGAAGAGGTTCCAGGAGGCAGTGAGGACCAGCATCACTTTTCCCCGCTGGCACCTTTGCTGTGGCAGCAAAAGCTGGACGTTTGTCTTTTTTGCTCCGGAGGGCGCCGAAAGTGAAAACAAGTGCTTTTGAGGATGGAGTCCGCAGGAAAGCAGAGAGGGCCAAATTGTCTGGGGCATTTGAAGAGGTTCCAGGAGGCAGTGAGAACCAGCATCACTTTTCCCCGCTGGCACCTTTGCTGTGGCAGCAAAAGCTGGACGTTTGTCTTTTTTGCTCCGGAGGGCGCCGAATGTGAAAACAAGTGCTTTTGAGGATGGAGTCCGCAGGAAAGCAGAGAGGGCCAAATTGTCTGGGGCATTTGAAGAGGTTCCAGGAGGCAGTGAGGACCAGCATCACTTTTCCCCGCTGGCACCTTTGCTGTGGCAGCAAAAGCTGGACGTTTGTCTTTTTTGCTCCGAAGGGCGCTGAAAGCGAAAACAGGTGCGTTTGAGGATGGAGTCCGCAGGAAAGCAGAGAGGGCCAAATTGTGTGGTGCATTTGAAGAGGTTCCAGGAGGCAGTGAGGACCAGCATCACTTTTCCCCGCTGGCACCTTTGCTGTGGCAGCAAAAGCTGGACGTTTGTCTTTTTTGCTCCGGAGAATGCCGAGAGTGAAAACAAGTGCTTTTGAGGATGGAGTCCGTAGGAAAGCAGAGAGGGCCAAATTGTGTGGTGCATTTGAAGAGGTTCCAGGAGGCAGTGAGGACCAGCATCACTTTTCCCCGCTGGCACCTTTGCTGTGGCAGCAAAAGCTGGACGTTTGTCTTTTTTGCTCCGGAGGATGACGAAAGCGAAAACAAGTGTTTTTGAGGATGGAGTCCGCAGGAAAGCAGAGAGGGCCAAATTGTGTGGTGCATTTGAAGAGGTTCCAGGAGGCAGTGAGGACCAGCATCACTTTTCCCCGCTGGCACCTTTGCTGTGGCAGCAAAAGCTGGACGTTTGTCTTTTTTGCTCCGGAGGGCGCCGAAAGTGAAAACAGGTGCTTTTGAGGATGGAGTCGGCAGGAAAGCAGAGAGGGCCAAATTGTGTGGTGCATTTGAAGAGGTTCCAGGAGGCAGTGAGGACCAGCATCACTTTTCCCCGCTGGCACCTTTGCTGTGGCAGCAAAAGCTGGACGTTTGTCTTTTTTGCTCCGGAGGATGCCGAAAGCGAAAACAGGTGCTTTTGAGGATGGAGTCCGCAGGAAAGCAGAGAGGGCCAAATTGTCTGGGGCATTTGAAGAGGTTCCAGGAGGCAGTGAGAACCAGCATCACTTTTCCCCGCTGGCACCTTTGCTGTGGCAGCAAAAGCTGGACGTTTGTCTTTTTTGCTCCGAAGGGCGCCGAAAGTGAAAACAAGTGCTTTTGAGGATGGAGTCCGCAGGAAAGCAGAGAGGGCCAAATTGTCTGTGGCATTTGAAGAGGTTCCAGGAGGCAGTGAGGACCAGCATCACTTTTCCCCGCTGGCACCTTTGCTGTGGCAGCAAAAGCTGGACGTTTGTCTTTTTTGCTCCGAAGGGCGCTGAAAGCGAAAACAGGTGCTTTTGAGGATGGAGTCCGCAGGAAAGCAGAGAGGGCCAAATTGTGTGGTGCATTTGAAGAGGTTCCAGGAGGCAGTGAGGACCAGCATCACTTTTCCCCGCTGGCACCTTTGCTGTGGCAGCAAAAGCTGGACGTTTTTCTTTTTTGCTCCGGAGAATGCCGAAAGTGAAAACAAGTGCTTTTGAGGATGGAGTCCGTAGGAAAGCAGAGAGGGCCAAATTGTGTGGTGCATTTGAAGAGGTTCCAGGAGGCAGTGAGGACCAGCATCACTTTTCCCCGCTGGCACCTTTGCTGTGGCAGCAAAAGCTGGACGTTTGTCTTTTTTGCTCCGGAGGATGCCGAAAGTGAAAACAAGTGTTTTTGAGGATGGAGTCCGCAGGAAAGCAGAGAGGGCCAAATTGTGTGGTGCATTTGAAGAGGTTCCAGGAGGCAGTGAGGACCAGCATCACTTTTCCCCGCTGGCACCTTTGCTGTGGCAGCAAAAGCTGGACGTTTGTCTTTTTTGCTCCGGAGGGCGCCGAAAGTGAAAACAGGTGCTTTTGAGGATGGAGTCGGCAGGAAAGCAGAGAGGGCCAAATTGTGTGGTGCATTTGAAGAGGTTCCAGGAGGCAGTGAGGACCAGCATCACTTTTCCCCGCTGGCACCTTTGCTGTGGCAGCAAAAGCTGGACGTTTGTCTTTTTTGCTCCGGAGGATGCCGAAAGCGAAAACAGGTGCTTTTGAGGATGGAGTCCGCAGGAAAGCAGAGAGGGCCAAATTGTGTGGTGCATTTGAAGAGGTTCCAGGAGGCAGTGAGAACCAGCATCACTTTTCCCCGCTGGCACCTTTGCTGTGGCAGCAAAAGCTGGACGTTTGTCTTTTTTGCTCCGGAGGGCGCCGAAAGTGAAAACAAGTGCTTTTGAGGATGGAGTCCGCAGGAAAGCAGAGAGGGCCAAATTGTCTGGGGCATTTGAAGAGGTTCCAGGAGGCAGTGAGGACCAGCATCACTTTTCCCCGCTGGCACCTTTGCTGTGGCAGCAAAAGCTGGACGTTTGTCTTTTTTGCTCCGAAGGGCGCTGAAAGCGAAAACAGGTGCGTTTGAGGATGGAGTCCGCAGGAAAGCAGAGAGGGCCAAATTGTGTGGTGCATTTGAAGAGGTTCCAGGAGGCAGTGAGGACCAGCATCACTTTTCCCCGCTGGCACCTTTGCTGTGGCAGCAAAAGCTGGACGTTTGTCTTTTTACCACCGGAGGGCGCCGAAAGTGAAAACAAGTGCTTTTGAGGATGGAGTCCGCAGGAAAGCAGAGAGGGCCAAATTGTGTGGTGCATTTGAAGAGGTTCCAGGAGGCAGTGAGGACCAGCATCACTTTTCCCCGCTGGCACCTTTGCTGTGGCAGCAAAAGCTGGACGTTTGTCTTTTTTGCTCCGGAGGGCGCCGAAAGTGAAAACAGGTGCTTTTGAGGATGGAGTCGGCAGGAAAGCAGAGAGGGCCAAATTGTGTTGTGCATTTGAAGAGGTTCCAGGAGGCAGTGAGGACCAGCATCACTTTTCCCCGCTGGCACCTTTGCTGTGGCAGCAAAAGCTGGACGTTTGTCTTTTTTGCTCCGGAGGTTGCCGAAAGCGATAACAAGTGCTTTTGAGGATGGAGTCCGCAGGAAAGCAGAGAGGGCCAAATTGTGTGGTGCATTTGAAGGTGTTCCAGGAGGCAGTGAGAACCAGCATTACTTTTCCCCGCTGGCACCTTTGCTGTGGCAGCAAAAGCTGGACGTTTGTCTTTTTTGCTCCGGAGGGCGCCGAAAGTGAAAACAAGTGCTTTTGAGGATGGAGTCCGCAGGAAAGCAGAGAGGGCCAAATAATGTGGGGCATTTGAAGAGGTTCCAGGAGGCAGTGAGGACCAGCATCACTTTTCCCCGCTGGCACCTTTGCTGTGGCAGCAAAAGCTGGACGTTTGTCTTTTTTGCTCCGGAGGATGACGAAAGCGAAAACAGGTGCTTTTGAGGATGGAGTCGGCAGGAAAGCAGAGAGGGCCAAATTGTGTGGTGCATTTGAAGAGGTTCCAGGAGGCAGTGAGGACCAGCATCACTTTTCCCCGCTGGCACCTTTGCTGTGGCAGCAAAAGCTGGACGTTTGTCTTTTTTGCTCCGGAGGGCGCCGAAAGTGAAAACAGGTGCTTTTGAGGATGGAGTCCGCAGGAAAGCAGAGAGGGCCAAATTGTCTGGGGCATTTGAAGAGGTTCCAGGAGGCAGTGAGAACCAGCATCACTTTTCCCCGCTGGCACCTTTGCTGTGGCAGCAAAAGCTGGACGTTTGTCTTTTTTGCTCCGGAGGGCGCCGAATGTGAAAACAAGTGCTTTTGAGGATGGAGTCCGCAGGAAAGCAGAGAGGGCCAAATTGTGTGGTGCATTTGAAGAGGTTCCAGGAGGCAGTGAGGACCAGCATCACTTTTCCCCGCTGGCACCTTTGCTGTGGCAGCAAAAGCTGGACGTTTGTCTTTTTTGCTCCGAAGGGCGCTGAAAGCGAAAACAGGTGCGTTTGAGGATGGAGTCCGCAGGAAAGCAGAGAGGGCCAAATAATGTGGGGCATTTGAAGAGGTTCCAGGAGGCAGTGAGGACCAGCATCACTTTTCCCCGCTGGCACCTTTGCTGTGGCAGCAAAAGCTGGACGTTTGTCTTTTTTGCTCCGGAGGATGACGAAAGCGAAAACAGGTGCTTTTGAGGATGGAGTCGGCAGGAAAGCAGAGAGGGCCAAATTGTGTGGTGCATTTGAAGAGGTTCCAGGAGGCAGTGAGGACCAGCATCACTTTTCCCCGCTGGCACCTTTGCTGTGGCAGCAAAAGCTGGACGTTTGTCTTTTTTGCTCCGGAGGGCGCCGAAAGTGAAAACAAGTGCTTTTGAGGATGGAGTCCGCAGGAAAGCAGAGAGGGCCAAATTGTCTGGGGCATTTGAAGAGGTTCCAGGAGGCAGTGAGAACCAGCATCACTTTTCCCCGCTGGCACCTTTGCTGTGGCAGCAAAAGCTGGACGTTTGTCTTTTTTGCTCCGGAGGGCGCCGAATGTGAAAACAAGTGCTTTTGAGGATGGAGTCCGCAGGAAAGCAGAGAGGGCCAAATTGTCTGGGGCATTTGAAGAGGTTCCAGGAGGCAGTGAGGACCAGCATCACTTTTCCCCGCTGGCACCTTTGCTGTGGCAGCAAAAGCTGGACGTTTGTCTTTTTTGCTCCGAAGGGCGCTGAAAGCGAAAACAGGTGCGTTTGAGGATGGAGTCCGCAGGAAAGCAGAGAGGGCCAAATTGTGTGGTGCATTTGAAGAGGTTCCAGGAGGCAGTGAGGACCAGCATCACTTTTCCCCGCTGGCACCTTTGCTGTGGCAGCAAAAGCTGGACGTTTGTCTTTTTTGCTCCGGAGAATGCCGAGAGTGAAAACAAGTGCTTTTGAGGATGGAGTCCGTAGGAAAGCAGAGAGGGCCAAATTGTGTGGTGCATTTGAAGAGGTTCCAGGAGGCAGTGAGGACCAGCATCACTTTTCCCCGCTGGCACCTTTGCTGTGGCAGCAAAAGCTGGACGTTTGTCTTTTTTGCTCCGGAGGCTGCCGAAAGTGAAAACAAGTGTTTTTGAGGATGGAGTCCGCAGGAAAGCAGAGAGGGCCAAATTGTGTGGTGCATTTGAAGAGGTTCCAGGAGGCAGTGAGGACCAGCATCACTTTTCCCCGCTGGCACCTTTGCTGTGGCAGCAAAAGCTGGACGTTTGTCTTTTTTGCTCCGGAGGGCGCCGAAAGTGAAAACAGGTGCTTTTGAGGATGGAGTCGGCAGGAAAGCAGAGAGGGCCAAATTGTGTGGTGCATTTGAAGAGGTTCCAGGAGGCAGTGAGGACCAGCATCACTTTTCCCCGCTGGGACCTTTGCTGTGGCAGCAAAAGCTGGACGTTTGTCTTTTTTGCTCCTGAGCTTGCCGAAAGCGAAAACAGGTGCTTTTGAGGATGGAGTCCGCAGGAAAGCAGAGAGGGCCAAATTGTCTGGGGCATTTGAAGAGGTTCCAGGAGGCAGTGAGAACCAGCATCACTTTTCCCCGCTGGCACCTTTGCTGTGGCAGCAAAAGCTGGACGTTTGTCTTTTTTGCTCCGAAGGGCGCCGAAAGTGAAAACAAGTGCTTTTGAGGATGGAGTCCGCAGGAAAGCAGAGAGGGCCAAATTGTCTGTGGCATTTGAAGAGGTTCCAGGAGGCAGTGAGGACCAGCATCACTTTTCCCCGCTGGCACCTTTGCTGTGGCAGCAAAAGCTGGACGTTTGTCTTTTTTGCTCCGAAGGGCGCTGAAAGCGAAAAGAGGTGCTTTTGAGGATGGAGTCCGCAGGAAAGCAGAGAGGGCCAAATTGTGTGGTGCATTTGAAGAGGTTCCAGGAGGCAGTGAGGACCAGCATCACTTTTCCCCGCTGGCACCTTTGCTGTGGCAGCAAAAGCTGGACGTTTGTCTTTTTTGCTCCGGAGAATGCCGAAAGTGAAAACAAGTGCTTTTGAGGATGGAGTCCGTAGGAAAGCAGAGAGGGCCAAATTGTGTGGTGCATTTGAAGAGGTTCCAGGAGGCAGTGAGGACCAGCATCACTTTTCCCCGCTGGCACCTTTGCTGTGGCAGCAAAAGCTGGACGTTTGTCTTTTTTGCTCCGGAGGATGCCGAAAGTGAAAACAAGTGTTTTTGAGGATGGAGTCCGCAGGAAAGCAGAGAGGGCCAAATTGTGTGGTGCATTTGAAGAGGTTCCAGGAGGCAGTGAGGACCAGCATCACTTTTCCCCGCTGGCACCTTTGCTGTGGCAGCAAAAGCTGGACGTTTGTCTTTTTTGCTCCGGAGGGCGCCGAAAGTGAAAACAGGTGCTTTTGAGGATGGAGTCGGCAGGAAAGCAGAGAGGGCCAAATTGTGTGGTGCATTTGAAGAGGTTCCAGGAGGCAGTGAGGACCAGCATCACTTTTCCCCGCTGGCACCTTTGCTGTGGCAGCAAAAGCTGGACGTTTGTCTTTTTTGCTCCGGAGGATGCCGAAAGCGAAAACAGGTGCTTTTGAGGATGGAGTCCGCAGGAAAGCAGAGAGGGCCAAATTGTGTGGTGCATTTGAAGAGGTTCCAGGAGGCAGTGAGAACCAGCATCACTTTTCCCCGCTGGCACCTTTGCTGTGGCAGCAAAAGCTGGACGTTTGTCTTTTTTGCTCCGGAGGGCGCCGAAAGTGAAAACAAGTGCTTTTGAGGATGGAGTCCGCAGGAAAGCAGAGAGGGCCAAATTGTCTGGGGCATTTGAAGAGGTTCCAGGAGGCAGTGAGGACCAGCATCACTTTTCCCCGCTGGCACCTTTGCTGTGGCAGCAAAAGCTGGACGTTTGTCTTTTTTGCTCCGAAGGGCGCTGAAAGCGAAAACAGGTGCGTTTGAGGATGGAGTCCGCAGGAAAGCAGAGAGGGCCAAATTGTGTGGTGCATTTGAAGAGGTTCCAGGAGGCAGTGAGGACCAGCATCACTTTTCCCCGCTGGCACCTTTGCTGTGGCAGCAAAAGCTGGACGTTTGTCTTTTTACCACCGGAGGGCGCCGAAAGCGAAAACAGGTGCTTTTGAGGATGGAGTCCGCAGGAAAGCAGAGAGGGCCAAATTGTGTGGTGCATTTGAAGAGGTTCCAGGAGGCAGTGAGGACCAGCATCACTTTTCCCCGCTGGCACCTTTGCTGTGGCAGCAAAAGCTGGACGTTTGTCTTTTTTGCTCCGGAGGGCGCCGAAAGTGAAAACAGGTGCTTTTGAGGATGGAGTCGGCAGGAAAGCAGAGAGGGCCAAATTGTGTTGTGCATTTGAAGAGGTTCCAGGAGGCAGTGAGGACCAGCATCACTTTTCCCCGCTGGCACCTTTGCTGTGGCAGCAAAAGCTGGACGTTTGTCTTTTTTGCTCCGGAGGTTGCCGAAAGCGATAACAAGTGCTTTTGAGGATGGAGTCCGCAGGAAAGCAGAGAGGGCCAAATTGTCTGGGGCATTTGAAGAGGTTCCAGGAGGCAGTGAGGACCAGCATCACTTTTCCCCGCTGGCACCTTTGCTGTGGCAGCAAAAGCTGGACGTTTGTCTTTTTTGCTCCGAAGGGCGCTGAAAGCGAAAACAGGTGCGTTTGAGGATGGAGTCCGCAGGAAAGCAGAGAGGGCCAAATTGTCTGGGGCATTTGAAGAGGTTCCAGGAGGCAGTGAGGACCAGCATCACTTTTCCCCGCTGGCACCTTTGCTGTGGCAGCAAAAGCTGGACGTTTGTCTTTTTTGCTCCGGAGGGCGCCGAAAGTGAAAACAAGTGCTTTTGAGGATGGAGTCCGCAGGAAAGCAGAGAGGGCCAAATTGTGTGGTGCATTTGATAGGGTTCCAGGTGGCAGTGAGAACCAGCATTACTTTTCCCCGCTGGCACCTTTGCTGTGGCAGCAAAAGCTGGACGTTTGTCTTTTTTGCTCTGGAGGGCGCCGAAAGTGAAAACAGGTGCTTTTGAGGATGGAGTCGGCAGGAAAGCAGAGAGGGCCAAATTGTGTGGTGCATTTGAAGAGGTTCCAGGAGGCAGTGAGGACCAGCATCACTTTTCCCCGCTGGCACCTTTGCTGTGGCAGCAAAAGCTGGACGTTTGTCTTTTTTGCTCCGGACGATGCCGAAAGCGAAAACAGGTGCTTTTGAGGATGGAGTCGGCAGGAAAGCAGAGAGGGCCAAATTGTGTGGTGCATTTAAAGAGGTTCCAGGAGGCAGTGAGGACCAGCATCACTTTTCGCCGCTGGCACCTTTGCTGTGGCAGCAAAAGCTGGACCTTTGTCTTTTTTGCTCCGGAGGATGCCGAAAGCGAAAACAGGTGCTTTTGAGGATGGAGTCCGCAGGAAAGCAGAGAGGGCCAAATTGTGTGGTGCATTTGAAGAGGTTCCAGGAGTCAGTGAGGACCAGCATCACTTTTCCCCGCTGGCACCTTTGCTGTGGCAGCAAAAGCTGGACGTTTGTCTTTTTTGCTCCGGAGGGCGCCGAAAGTGAAAACAAGTGCTTCTGAGGATGGAGTCCGCAGGAAAGCAGAGAGGGCCAAATTGTCTGGGGCATTTGAAGAGGTTCCAGGAGGCAGTGAGATCCAGCATTACTTTTCCCCGCTGGCACCTTTGCTGGGGCAGCAAAAGCTGGACGTTTGTCTTTTTTGCTCCGGAGGGCGCCGAAAGTGAAAACAAGTGCTTTTGAGGATGGAGTCCGCAGGAAAGCAGAGAGGGCCAAATTGTCTGAGGCATTTGAAGAGGTTCCAGGAGGCAGTGAGGACCAGCATCACTTTTCCCCGCTGGCACCTTTGCTGTGGCAGCAAAAGCTGGACGTTTGTCTTTTTTGCTCCGGAGGATGCCGGAAGCGAAAACAGGTGGTTTTGAGGATGGAGTCGGCAGGAAAGCAGAGAGGGCCAAATTGTCTGGGGCATTTGAAGAGGTTCCAGGAGGCAGTGAGGACCAGCATCACTTTTCCCCGCTGGCACCTTTGCTGTGGCAGCAAAAGCTGGACGTTTGTCTTTTTTGCTCCGGAGGTTGCTGAAAGCGAAAACAAGTGCTTTTGAGGATGGAGTCGGCAGGAAAGCAGAGAGGGCCAAATTGTGTGGTGCATTTGAAGAGGTTCCAGGAGGCAGTGAGGACCAGCATCACTTTTCCCCGCTGGCACCTTTGCTGTGGCAGCAAAAGCTGGACGTTTGTCTTTTTTGCTCCGGAGGATGCCGAAAGCGAAAACAGGTGCTTTTGAGGATGGAGTCCGCAGGAAAGCAGAGAGGGCCAAATTGTGTGGGGCATTTAAAGAGGTTCCAGGAGGCAGTGAGAACCAGCATCACTTTTCCCCGCTGGCACCTTTGCTGTGGCAGCAAAAGCTGGACGTTTGTCTTTTTTGCTCCGGAGGGCGCCGAAAGTGAAAACAGGTGCGTTTGAGGATGGAGTCCGCAGGAAAGCAGAGAGGGCCAAATTGTCTGGGGCATTTGAAGAGGTTCCAGGAGGCAGTGAGGACCAGCATCACTTTTCCCCGCTGGCACCTTTGCTGTGGCAGCAAAAGCTGGACGTTTGTCTTTTTTGCTCCTGAGGTTGCCGATAGCGAAAACAAGTGCTTTTGAGGATGGAGTCCGCAGGAAAGCAGAGAGGGCCAAATTGTGTGGTGCATTTGAAGAGGTTCCAGGAGTCAGTGAGGACCAGCATCACTTTTCCCCGCTGGCACCTTTGCTGTGGCAGCAAAAGCTGGACGTTTGTCTTTTTTGCTCCGGAGGGCGCCGAAAGTGAAAACAGGTGCTTTTGAGGATGGAGTCGGCAGGAAAGCAGAGAGGGCCAAATTGTGTGGTGCATTTGAAGAGGTTCCAGGAGGCAGTGAGGACCAGCATCACTTTTCCCCGCTGGCACCTTTGCTGTGGCAGCAAAACCTGGACGTTTGTCTTTTTTGCTCCGGAGGCTGCCGAAAGCGAAAACAGGTGCTTTTGAGGATGGAGTCCGCAGGAAAGCAGAGAGGGCCCAATTGTCTGGGGCATTTGAAGAGGTTCCAGGAGGCAGTGAGAACCAGCATCACTTTTCCCCGCTGGCACCTTTGCTGTGGCAGCAAAAGCTGGACGTTTGTCTTTTTTGCTCCGGAGGGCGCCGAAAGTGAAAACAAGTGCTTTTGAGGATGGAGTCCGTAGGAAAGCAGAGAGGGCCAAATTGTCTGGGGCATTTGAAGAGGTTCCAGGAGGCAGTGAGGACCAGCATCACTTTTCCCCGCTGGCACCTTTGCTGTGGCAGCAAAAGCTGGACGTTTGTCTTTTTTGCTCCGTAGGGCGCTGAAAGCGAAAACAGGTGCGTTTGAGGATGGAGTCTGCAGGAAAGCAGAGAGGGCCAAATTGTGTGGTGCATTTGAAGAGGTTCCAGGAGGCAGTGAGGACCAGCATCACTTTTCCCCACTGGCACCTTTGCTGTGGCAGCAAAAGCTGGACGTTTGTCTTTTTTGCTCCGGAGAATGCCGAAAGTGAAAACAAGTGCTTTTGAGGATGGAGTCCGTAGGAAAGCAGAGAGGGCCAAATTGTGTGGTGCATTTGAAGAGGTTCCAGGAGGCAGTGAGGACCAGCATCACTTTTCCCCGCTGGCACCTTTGCTGTGGCAGCAAAAGCTGGACGTTTGTCTTTTTTGCTCCGGAGGATGCCGAAAGCGAAAACAGGTGCTTTTGAGGATGGAGTCGGAAGAAAGCAGAGAGGGCCAAATTGTCTGGGGCATTTGAAGAGGTTCCAGGAGGCAGTGAGGACCAGCATCACTTTTCCCCGCTGGCACCTTTGCTGTGGCAGCAAAAGCTGGACGTTTGTCTTTTTTGCTCCGGAGGGCGCCGAAAGTGAAAACAAGTGCTTTTGAGGATGGAGTCCGCAGGAAAGCAGAGAGGGCCAAATTGTGTGGTGCATTTGATAGGGTTCCAGGTGGCAGTGAGAACCAGCATTACTTTTCCCCGCTGGCACCTTTGCTGTGGCAGCAAAAGCTGGACGTTTGTCTTTTTTGCTCCGGAGGGCGCCGAAAGTGAAAACAAGTGCTTTTGAGGATGGAGTCCGCAGGAAAGCAGAGAGGGCCAAATAATGTGGGGCACTTGAAGAGGTTCCAGGAGGCAGTGAAGACCAGCATCACTTTTCCCCGCTGGCACCTTTGCTGTGGCAGCAAAAGCTGGACGTTTGTCTTTTTTGCTCCGGAGCATGCCGAAAGCGAAAACAGGTGCTTTTGAGGATGGAGTCCGCAGGAAAGCAGAGAGGGCCAAATTGTGTGGTGCATTTGAAGAGGTTCCAGGAGGCAGTGAGGACCAGCATCACTTTTCCCCGCTGGCACCTTTGCTGTGGCAGCAAAAGCTGGACGTTTGTCTTTTTTGCTCCGGAGGGCGCCGAAAGCGAAAACAAGTGCTTTTGAGGATGGAGTCCGCAGGAAAGCAGAGAGGGCCAAATTGTCTGGGGCATTTGAAGAGGTTCCAGGAGGCAGTGAGAACCAGCATCACTTTTCCACGCTGGCACCTTTGCTGTGGCAGCAAAAGCTGGACGTTTGTCTTTTTTGCTCCGGAGGGCGCCTAAAGTGAAAACAAGTGCTTTTGAGGATGGAGTCCGTAGGAAAGCAGAGAGGGCCAAATTGTGTGGTGCATTTGAAGAGGTTCCAGGAGGCAGTGAGGACCAGCATCACTTTTCCCCGCTGGCACCTTTGCTGTGGCAGCAAAAGCTGGACGTTTGTCTTTTTTGCTCCGGAGGATGCCGAAAGCGAAAACAGGTGCTTTTGAGGATGGAGTCGGAAGAAAGCAGAGAGGGCCAAATTGTCTGGGGCATTTGAAGAGGTTCCAGGAGGCAGTGAGGACCAGCATCACTTTTCCCCGCTGGCACCTTTGCTGTGGCAGCAAAAGCTGGACGTTTGTCTTTTTTGCTCCTGAGGTTGCCGATAGCGAAAACAAGTGCTTTTGAGGATGGAGTCCGCAGGAAAGCAGAGAGGGCCAAATTGTGTGGTGCATTTGAAGAGGTTCCAGGAGTCAGTGAGGACCAGCATCACTTTTCCCCGCTGGCACCTTTGCTGTGGCAGCAAAAGCTGGACGTTTGTCTTTTTTGCTCCGGAGGGCGCCGAAAGTGAAAACAGGTGCTTTTGAGGATGGAGTCGGCAGGAAAGCAGAGAGGGCCAAATTGTGTGGTGCATTTGAAGAGGTTCCAGGAGGCAGTGAGGACCAGCATCACTTTTCCCCGCTGGCACCTTTGCTGTGGCAGCAAAACCTGGACGTTTGTCTTTTTTGCTCCGGAGGCTGCCGAAAGCGAAAACAGGTGCTTTTGAGGATGGAGTCCGCAGGAAAGCAGAGAGGGCCAAATTGTCTGGGGCATTTGAAGAGGTTCCAGGAGGCAGTGAGAACCAGCATCACTTTTCCCCGCTGGCACCTTTGCTGTGGCAGCAAAAGCTGGACGTTTGTCTTTTTTGCTCCGGAGGGCGCCGAAAGTGAAAACAAGTGCTTTTGAGGATGGAGTCCGCAGGAAAGCAGAGAGGGCCAAATTGTCTGGGGCATTTGAAGAGGTTCCAGGAGGCAGTGAGGACCAGCATCACTTTTCCCCGCTGGCACCTTTGCTGTGGCAGCAAAAGCTGGACGTTTGTCTTTTTTGCTCCGTAGGGCGCTGAAAGCGAAAACAGGTGCGTTTGAGGATGGAGTCTGCAGGAAAGCAGAGAGGGCCAAATTGTGTGGTGCATTTGAAGAGGTTCCAGGAGGCAGTGAGGACCAGCATCACTTTTCCCCACTGGCACCTTTGCTGTGGCAGCAAAAGCTGGACGTTTGTCTTTTTTGCTCCGGAGAATGCCGAAAGTGAAAACAAGTGCTTTTGAGGATGGAGTCCGTAGGAAAGCAGAGAGGGCCAAATTGTGTGGTGCATTTGAAGAGGTTCCAGGAGGCAGTGAGGACCAGCATCACTTTTCCCCGCTGGCACCTTTGCTGTGGCAGCAAAAGCTGGACGTTTGTCTTTTTTGCTCCGGAGGATGCCGAAAGCGAAAACAGGTGCTTTTGAGGATGGAGTCGGAAGAAAGCAGAGAGGGCCAAATTGTGTGGTGCATTTGAAGAGGTTCCAGGAGGCAGTGAGGACCAGCATCACTTTTCCCCGCTGGCACCTTTGCTGTGGCAGCAAAAGCTGGACGTTTGTCTTTTTTGCTCCGGAGGGCGCCGAAAGTGAAAACAAGTGCTTTTGAGGATGGAGTCCGCAGGAAAGCAGAGAGGGCCAAATTGTGTGGTGCATTTGATAGGGTTCCAGGTGGCAGTGAGAACCAGCATTACTTTTCCCCGCTGGCACCTTTGCTGTGGCAGCAAAAGCTGGACGTTTGTCTTTTTTGCTCCGGAGGGCGCCGAAAGTGAAAACAAGTGCTTTTGAGGATGGAGTCCGCAGGAAAGCAGAGAGGGCCAAATAATGTGGGGCACTTGAAGAGGTTCCAGGAGGCAGTGAAGACCAGCATCACTTTTCCCCGCTGGCACCTTTGCTGTGGCAGCAAAAGCTGGACGTTTGTCTTTTTTGCTCCGGAGCATGCCGAAAGCGAAAACAGGTGCTTTTGAGGATGGAGTCCGCAGGAAAGCAGAGAGGGCCAAATTGTGTGGTGCATTTGAAGAGGTTCCAGGAGGCAGTGAGGACCAGCATCACTTTTCCCCGCTGGCACCTTTGCTGTGGCAGCAAAAGCTGGACGTTTGTCTTTTTTGCTCCGGAGGGCGCCGAAAGCGAAAACAAGTGCTTTTGAGGATGGAGTCCGCAGGAAAGCAGAGAGGGCCAAATTGTCTGGGGCATTTGAAGAGGTTCCAGGAGGCAGTGAGAACCAGCATCACTTTTCCACGCTGGCACCTTTGCTGTGGCAGCAAAAGCTGGACGTTTGTCTTTTTTGCTCCGGAGGATGCCGAAAGCGAAAACAGGTGCTTTTGAGGATGGAGTCGGAAGAAAGCAGAGAGGGCCAAATTGTCTGGGGCATTTGAAGAGGTTCCAGGAGGCAGTGAGGACCAGCATCACTTTTCCCCGCTGGCACCTTTGCTGTGGCAGCAAAAGCTGGACGTTTGTCTTTTTTGCTCCGGAGGGCGCCGAAAGTGAAAACAAGTGCTTTTGAGGATGGAGTCCGCAGGAAAGCAGAGAGGGCCAAATTGTGTGGTGCATTTGATAGGGTTCCAGGTGGCAGTGAGAACCAGCATTACTTTTCCCCGCTGGCACCTTTGCTGTGGCAGCAAAAGCTGGACGTTTGTCTTTTTTGCTCCGGAGGGCGCCGAAAGTGAAAACAAGTGCTTTTGAGGATGGAGGCCGCAGGAAAGCAGAGAGGGCCAAATTGTCTGGGGCATTTGAAGAGGTTCCAGGAGGCAGTGAGGACCAGCATCACTTTTCCCCGCTGGCACCTTTGCTGTGGCAGCAAAAGCTGGACGTTTGTCTTTTTTGCTCCGGAGGGCGCCGAAAGTGAAAACAGGTGCTTTTGAGGATGGAGTCGGCAGGAAAGCAGAGAGGGCCAAATTGTCTGGGGCATTTGAAGAGGTTCCAGGAGGCAGTGAGGACCAGCATCACTTTTCCCCGCTGGCACCTTTGCTGTGGCAGCAAAAGCTGGACGTTTGTCTTTTTTGCTCCGGATGATGCCGAAAGCGAAAACAGGTGCTTTTGAGGATGGAGTCCGCAGGAAAGCAGAGAGGGCCAAATTGTCTGGGGCATTTGAAGAGGTTCCAGGAGACAGTTAGAACCAGCATTACTTTTCCCCGCTGGCACCTTTGCTGTGGCAGCAAAAGCTGGACGTTTGTCTTTTTACGACCGCAGGGCGCCGAAAGTGAAAAAAGGCGCTTTTGAGGATAGAGTCCGCAGGAAAGCAGAGAGGGCTAAATTGTCTGGGGCATTTGAAAGAGTTCCATGAGGCAGTGAGAACCAGAATTACTTTCCTCCGCTGGCACCTTGCTGCGGCAGCAAATGCTGGACGTTTGTCTTTTTACGACCGCAGGGCGCCGAAAGTGAAAAAAGGCGCTTTTGAGGATAGAGTCCGCAGGAAAACAGAGAGGGCCAAATTGTGTGGTGCATTTGAAGAGGTTCCAGGAGGCAGTGAGGACCAGCATCACTTTTCCCCGCTGGCACCTTTGCTGTGGCAGCAAAAGCTGGACGTTTGTCTTTTTTGCTCCGGAGGGCGCCGAAAGTGAAAACAAGTGCTTTTGAGGATGGAGTCCGCAGGAAAGCAGAGAGGGCCAAATTGTGTGGTGCATTTGAAGAGGTTCCAGGAGGCAGTGAGGACCAGCATCACTTTTCCCCGCTGGCACCTTTGCTGTGGCAGCAAAAGCTGGACGTTTGTCTTTTTTGCTCCGAAGGGCGCTGAAAGTGAAAACAGGTGCGTTTGAGGATGGAGTCCACAGGAAAGCAGAGAGGGCCAAATTGTGTGGTGCATTTGAAGAGGTTCCAGGAGGCAGTGAGGACCAGCATCACTTTTCCCCGCTGGCACCTTTGCTGTGGCAGCAAAAGCTGGACGTTTGTCATTTTTGCTCCGGAGAATGCCGAAAGTGAAAACAAGTGCTTTTGAGGATGGAGTCCGTAGGAAAGCAGAGAGGGCCAAATTGTCTGGGGCATTTGAAGAGGTTCCAGGAGGCAGTGAGGACCAGCATCACTTTTCCCCGCTGGCACCTTTGCTGTGGCAGCAAAAGCTGGACGTTTGTCTTTTTACCACCGGAGGGCGCCGAAAGTGAAAACAAGTGCTTTTGAGGATGGAGTCCGCAGGAAAGCAGAGAGGGCCAAATTGTGTGGTGCATTTGAAGAGGTTCCAGGAGGCAGTGAGGACCAGCATCACTTTTCCCCGCTGGCACCTTTGCTGTGGCAGCAAAAGCTGGACGTTTGTCTTTTTTGCTCCGGAGGGCGCCGAAAGTGAAAACAGGTGCTTTTGAGGATGGAGTCCGCAGGAAAGCAGAGAGGGCCAAATTGTGTGGTGCATTTGAAGAGGTTCCAGGAGGCAGTGAGGACCAGCATCACTTTTCCCCGCTGGCACCTTTGCTGTGGCAGCAAAAGCTGGACGTTTGTCTTTTTTGCTCCGGAGGGCGCCGAAAGTGAAAACAAGTGCTTTTGAGGATGGAGTCCGCAGGAAAGCAGAGAGGGCCAAATTGTGTGGTGCATTTGAAGGTGTTCCAGGAGGCAGTGAGAACCAGCATTACTTTTCCCCGCTGGCACCTTTGCTGTGGCAGCAAAAGCTGGACGTTTGTCTTTTTTGCTCCGGAGGGCGCCGAAAGTGAAAACAAGTGCTTTTGAGGATGGAGTCCGCAGGAAAGCAGAGAGGGCCAAATAATGTGGGGCATTTGAAGAGGTTCCAGGAGGCAGTGAGGACCAGCATCACTTTTCCCCGCTGGCACCTTTGCTGTGGCAGCAAAAGCTGGACGTTTGTCTTTTTTGCTCCGGAGGATGACGAAAGCGAAAACAGGTGCTTTTGAGGATGGAGTCGGCAGGAAAGCAGAGAGGGCCAAATTGTGTGGTGCATTTGAAGAGGTTCCAGGAGGCAGTGAGGACCAGCATCACTTTTCCCCGCTGGCACCTTTGCTGTGGCAGCAAAAGCTGGACGTTTGTCTTTTTTGCTCCGGAGGGCGCCGAAAGTGAAAACAAGTGCTTTTGAGGATGGAGTCCGCAGGAAAGCAGAGAGGGCCAAATTGTCTGGGGCATTTGAAGAGGTTCCAGGAGGCAGTGAGAACCAGCATCACTTTTCCCCGCTGGCACCTTTGCTGTGGCAGCAAAAGCTGGACGTTTGTCTTTTTTGCTCCGGAGGGCGCCGAATGTGAAAACAAGTGCTTTTGAGGATGGAGTCCGCAGGAAAGCAGAGAGGGCCAAATTGTCTGGGGCATTTGAAGAGGTTCCAGGAGGCAGTGAGGACCAGCATCACTTTTCCCCGCTGGCACCTTTGCTGTGGCAGCAAAAGCTGGACGTTTGTCTTTTTTGCTCCGAAGGGCGCTGAAAGCGAAAACAGGTGCGTTTGAGGATGGAGTCCGCAGGAAAGCAGAGAGGGCCAAATAATGTGGGGCATTTGAAGAGGTTCCAGGAGGCAGTGAGGACCAGCATCACTTTTCCCCGCTGGCACCTTTGCTGTGGCAGCAAAAGCTGGACGTTTGTCTTTTTTGCTCCGGAGGATGACGAAAGCGAAAACAGGTGCTTTTGAGGATGGAGTCGGCAGGAAAGCAGAGAGGGCCAAATTGTGTGGTGCATTTGAAGAGGTTCCAGGAGGCAGTGAGGACCAGCATCACTTTTCCCCGCTGGCACCTTTGCTGTGGCAGCAAAAGCTGGACGTTTGTCTTTTTTGCTCCGGAGGGCGCCGAAAGTGAAAACAAGTGCTTTTGAGGATGGAGTCCGCAGGAAAGCAGAGAGGGCCAAATTGTCTGGGGCATTTGAAGAGGTTCCAGGAGGCAGTGAGAACCAGCATCACTTTTCCCCGCTGGCACCTTTGCTGTGGCAGCAAAAGCTGGACGTTTGTCTTTTTTGCTCCGGAGGGCGCCGAATGTGAAAACAAGTGCTTTTGAGGATGGAGTCCGCAGGAAAGCAGAGAGGGCCAAATTGTCTGGGGCATTTGAAGAGGTTCCAGGAGGCAGTGAGGACCAGCATCACTTTTCCCCGCTGGCACCTTTGCTGTGGCAGCAAAAGCTGGACGTTTGTCTTTTTTGCTCCGAAGGGCGCTGAAAGCGAAAACAGGTGCGTTTGAGGATGGAGTCCGCAGGAAAGCAGAGAGGGCCAAATTGTGTGGTGCATTTGAAGAGGTTCCAGGAGGCAGTGAGGACCAGCATCACTTTTCCCCGCTGGCACCTTTGCTGTGGCAGCAAAAGCTGGACGTTTGTCTTTTTTGCTCCGGAGAATGCCGAGAGTGAAAACAAGTGCTTTTGAGGATGGAGTCCGTAGGAAAGCAGAGAGGGCCAAATTGTGTGGTGCATTTGAAGAGGTTCCAGGAGGCAGTGAGGACCAGCATCACTTTTCCCCGCTGGCACCTTTGCTGTGGCAGCAAAAGCTGGACGTTTGTCTTTTTTGCTCCGGAGGCTGCCGAAAGTGAAAACAAGTGTTTTTGAGGATGGAGTCCGCAGGAAAGCAGAGAGGGCCAAATTGTGTGGTGCATTTGAAGAGGTTCCAGGAGGCAGTGAGGACCAGCATCACTTTTCCCCGCTGGCACCTTTGCTGTGGCAGCAAAAGCTGGACGTTTGTCTTTTTTGCTCCGGAGGGCGCCGAAAGTGAAAACAGGTGCTTTTGAGGATGGAGTCGGCAGGAAAGCAGAGAGGGCCAAATTGTGTGGTGCATTTGAAGAGGTTCCAGGAGGCAGTGAGGACCAGCATCACTTTTCCCCGCTGGGACCTTTGCTGTGGCAGCAAAAGCTGGACGTTTGTCTTTTTTGCTCCGGAGGATGCCGAAAGCGAAAACAGGTGCTTTTGAGGATGGAGTCCGCAGGAAAGCAGAGAGGGCCAAATTGTCTGGGGCATTTGAAGAGGTTCCAGGAGGCAGTGAGAACCAGCATCACTTTTCCCCGCTGGCACCTTTGCTGTGGCAGCAAAAGCTGGACGTTTGTCTTTTTTGCTCCGAAGGGCGCCGAAAGTGAAAACAAGTGCTTTTGAGGATGGAGTCCGCAGGAAAGCAGAGAGGGCCAAATTGTCTGTGGCATTTGAAGAGGTTCCAGGAGGCAGTGAGGACCAGCATCACTTTTCCCCGCTGGCACCTTTGCTGTGGCAGCAAAAGCTGGACGTTTGTCTTTTTTGCTCCGAAGGGCGCTGAAAGCGAAAACAGGTGCTTTTGAGGATGGAGTCCGCAGGAAAGCAGAGAGGGCCAAATTGTGTGGTGCATTTGAAGAGGTTCCAGGAGGCAGTGAGGACCAGCATCACTTTTCCCCGCTGGCACCTTTGCTGTGGCAGCAAAAGCTGGACGTTTGTCTTTTTTGCTCCGGAGAATGCCGAAAGTGAAAACAAGTGCTTTTGAGGATGGAGTCCGTAGGAAAGCAGAGAGGGCCAAATTGTGTGGTGCATTTGAAGAGGTTCCAGGAGGCAGTGAGGACCAGCATCACTTTTCCCCGCTGGCACCTTTGCTGTGGCAGCAAAAGCTGGACGTTTGTCTTTTTTGCTCCGGAGGGCGCCGAAAGTGAAAACAGGTGCTTTTGAGGATGGAGTCGGCAGGAAAGCAGAGAGGGCCAAATTGTGTGGTGCATTTGAAGAGGTTCCAGGAGGCAGTGAGGACCAGCATCACTTTTCCCCGCTGGCACCTTTGCTGTGGCAGCAAAAGCTGGACGTTTGTCTTTTTTGCTCCGGAGGATGCCGAAAGCGAAAACAGGTGCTTTTGAGGATGGAGTCCGCAGGAAAGCAGAGAGGGCCAAATTGTGTGGTGCATTTGAAGAGGTTCCAGGAGGCAGTGAGAACCAGCATCACTTTTCCCCGCTGGCACCTTTGCTGTGGCAGCAAAAGCTGGACGTTTGTCTTTTTTGCTCCGGAGGGCGCCGAAAGTGAAAACAAGTGCTTTTGAGGATGGAGTCCGCAGGAAAGCAGAGAGGGCCAAATTGTCTGGGGCATTTGAAGAGGTTCCAGGAGGCAGTGAGGACCAGCATCACTTTTCCCCGCTGGCACCTTTGCTGTGGCAGCAAAAGCTGGACGTTTGTCTTTTTTGCTCCGAAGGGCGCTGAAAGCGAAAACAGGTGCGTTTGAGGATGGAGTCCGCAGGAAAGCAGAGAGGGCCAAATTGTGTGGTGCATTTGAAGAGGTTCCAGGAGGCAGTGAGGACCAGCATCACTTTTCCCCGCTGGCACCTTTGCTGTGGCAGCAAAAGCTGGACGTTTGTCTTTTTTGCTCCGGAGGGCGCCGAAAGTGAAAACAAGTGCTTTTGAGGATGGAGTCCGCAGGAAAGCAGAGAGGGCCAAATTGTGTGGTGCATTTGAAGAGGTTCCAGGAGGCAGTGAGGACCAGCATCACTTTTCCCCGCTGGCACCTTTGCTGTGGCAGCAAAAGCTGGACGTTTGTCTTTTTTGCTCCGGAGGGCGCCGAAAGTGAAAACAGGTGCTTTTGAGGATGGAGTCCGCAGGAAAGCAGAGAGGGCCAAATTGTGTTGTGCATTTGAAGAGGTTCCAGGAGGCAGTGAGGACCAGCATCACTTTTCCCCGCTGGCACCTTTGCTGTGGCAGCAAAAGCTGGACGTTTGTCTTTTTTGCTCCGGAGGTTGCCGAAAGCGATAACAAGTGCTTTTGAGGATGGAGTCCGCAGGAAAGCAGAGAGGGCCAAATTGTCTGGGGCATTTGAAGAGGTTCCAGGAGGCAGTGAGGACCAGCATCACTTTTCCCCGCTGGCACCTTTGCTGTGGCAGCAAAAGCTGGACGTTTGTCTTTTTTGCTCCGAAGGGCGCTGAAAGCGAAAACAGGTGCGTTTGAGGATGGAGTCCGCAGGAAAGCAGAGAGGGCCAAATTGTCTGGGGCATTTGAAGAGGTTCCAGGAGGCAGTGAGGACCAGCATCACTTTTCCCCGCTGGCACCTTTGCTGTGGCAGCAAAAGCTGGACGTTTGTCTTTTTTGCTCCGGAGGATGCCGAAAGCGAAAACAGGTGCTTTTGAGGATGGAGTCCGCAGGAAAGCAGAGAGGGCCAAATTGTGTGGTGCATTTGAAGAGGTTCCAGGAGGCAGTGAGAACCAGCATTACTTTTCCCCGCTGGCACCTTTGCTGGGGCAGCAAAAGCTGGACGTTTGTCTTTTTTGCTCCGGAGGTTGCCGAAAGCGAAAACAAGTGCTTTTGAGGATGGAGTCCGCAGGAAAGCAGAGAGGGCCAAATTGTCTGGGGCATTTGAAGAGGTTCCAGGAGGCAGTGAGGACCAGCATCACTTTTCCCCGCTGGCACCTTTGCTGTGGCAGCAAAAGCTGGACGTTTGTCTTTTTTGCTCTGGAGGGCGCCGAAAGTGAAAACAGGTGCTTTTGAGGATGGAGTCGGCAGGAAAGCAGAGAGGGCCAAATTGTGTGGTGCATTTGAAGAGGTTCCAGGAGGCAGTGAGGACCAGCATCACTTTTCCCCGCTGGCACCTTTGCTGTGGCAGCAAAAGCTGGACGTTTGTCTTTTTTGCTCCGGAGCATGCCGAAAGCGAAAACAGGTGCTTTTGAGGATGGAGTCGGCAGGAAAGCAGAGAGGGCCAAATTGTGTGGTGCATTTAAAGAGGTTCCAGGAGGCAGTGAGGACCAGCATCACTTTTCGCCGCTGGCACCTTTGCTGTGGCAGCAAAAGCTGGACGTTTGTCTTTTTTGCTCCGGAGCATGCCGAAAGCGAAAACAGGTGCTTTTGAGGATGGAGTCCGCAGGAAAGCAGAGAGGGCCAAATTGTGTGGTGCATTTGAAGAGGTTCCAGGAGTCAGTGAGGACCAGCATCACTTTTCCCCGCTGGCACCTTTGCTGTGGCAGCAAAAGCTGGACGTTTGTCTTTTTTGCTCCGGAGGGCGCCGAAAGTGAAAACAAGTGCTTCTGAGGATGGAGTCCGCAGGAAAGCAGAGAGGGCCAAATTGTCTGGGGCATTTGAAGAGGTTCCAGGAGGCAGTTAGATCCAGCATTACTTTTCCCCGCTGGCACCTTTGCTGGGGCAGCAAAAGCTGGACGTTTGTCTTTTTTGCTCCGGAGGGCGCCGAAAGTGAAAACAAGTGCTTTTGAGGATGGAGTCCGCAGGAAAGCAGAGAGGGCCAAATTGTCTGAGGCATTTGAAGAGGTTCCAGGAGGCAGTGAGGACCAGCATCACTTTTCCCCGCTGGCACCTTTGCTGTGGCAGCAAAAGCTGGACGTTTGTCTTTTTTGCTCCGGAGGATGCCGGAAGCGAAAACAGGTGGTTTTGAGGATGGAGTCGGCAGGAAAGCAGAGAGGGCCAAATTGTCTGGGGCATTTGAAGAGGTTCCAGGAGGCAGTGAGGACCAGCATCACTTTTCCCCGCTGGCACCTTTGCTGTGGCAGCAAAAGCTGGACGTTTGTCTTTTTTGCTCCGGAGGTTGCTGAAAGCGAAAACAAGTGCTTTTGAGGATGGAGTCGGCAGGAAAGCAGAGAGGGCCAAATTGTGTGGTGCATTTGAAGAGGTTCCAGGAGGCAGTGAGGACCAGCATCACTTTTCCCCGCTGGCACCTTTGCTGTGGCAGCAAAAGCTGGACGTTTGTCTTTTTTGCTCCGGAGGATGTTGAAAGCGAAAACAGGTGCTTTTGAGGATGGAGTCCGCAGGAAAGCAGAGAGGGCCAAATTGTGTGGGGCATTTAAAGAGGTTCCAGGAGGCAGTGAGAACCAGCATCACTTTTCCCCGCTGGCACCTTTGCTGTGGCAGCAAAAGCTGGACGTTTGTCTTTTTTGCTCCGGAGGGCGCCGAAAGTGAAAACAGGTGCGTTTGAGGATGGAGTCCGCAGGAAAGCAGAGAGGGCCAAATTGTCTGGGGCATTTGAAGAGGTTCCAGGAGGCAGTGAGGACCAGCATCACTTTTCCCCGCTGGCACCTTTGCTGTGGCAGCAAAACCTGGACGTTTGTCTTTTTTGCTCCTGAGGTTGCCGATAGCGAAAACAAGTGCTTTTGAGGATGGAGTCCGCAGGAAAGCAGAGAGGGCCAAATTGTGTGGTGCATTTGAAGAGGTTCCAGGAGTCAGTGAGGACCAGCATCACTTTTCCCCGCTGGCACCTTTGCTGTGGCAGCAAAAGCTGGACGTTTGTCTTTTTTGCTCCGGAGGGCGCCGAAAGTGAAAACAGGTGCTTTTGAGGATGGAGTCGGCAGGAAAGCAGAGAGGGCCAAATTGTGTGGTGCATTTGAAGAGGTTCCAGGAGGCAGTGAGGACCAGCATCACTTTTCCCCGCTGGCACCTTTGCTGTGGCAGCAAAACCTGGACGTTTGTCTTTTTTGCTCCGGAGGCTGCCGAAAGCGAAAACAGGTGCTTTTGAGGATGGAGTCCGCAGGAAAGCAGAGAGGGCCAAATTGTCTGGGGCATTTGAAGAGGTTCCAGGAGGCAGTGAGAACCAGCATCACTTTTCCCCGCTGGCACCTTTGCTGTGGCAGCAAAAGCTGGACGTTTGTCTTTTTTGCTCCGGAGGGCGCCGAAAGTGAAAACAAGTGCTTTTGAGGATGGAGTCCGCAGGAAAGCAGAGAGGGCCAAATTGTCTGGGGCATTTGAAGAGGTTCCAGGAGGCAGTGAGGACCAGCATCACTTTTCCCCGCTGGCACCTTTGCTGTGGCAGCAAAAGCTGGACGTTTGTCTTTTTTGCTCCGTAGGGCGCTGAAAGCGAAAACAGGTGCGTTTGAGGATGGAGTCTGCAGGAAAGCAGAGAGGGCCAAATTGTGTGGTGCATTTGAAGAGGTTCCAGGAGGCAGTGAGGACCAGCATCACTTTTCCCCACTGGCACCTTTGCTGTGGCAGCAAAAGCTGGATGTTTGTCTTTTTTGCTCCGGAGAATGCCGAAAGTGAAAACAAGTGCTTTTGAGGATGGAGTCCGTAGGAAAGCAGAGAGGGCCAAATTGTGTGGTGCATTTGAAGAGGTTCCAGGAGGCAGTGAGGACCAGCATCACTTTTCCCCGCTGGCACCTTTGCTGTGGCAGCAAAAGCTGGACGTTTGTCTTTTTTGCTCCGGAGGATGCCGAAAGCGAAAACAGGTGCTTTTGAGGATGGAGTCGGAAGAAAGCAGAGAGGGCCAAATTGTCTGGGGCATTTGAAGAGGTTCCAGGAGGCAGTGAGGACCAGCATCACTTTTCCCCGCTGGCACCTTTGCTGTGGCAGCAAAAGCTGGACGTTTGTCTTTTTTGCTCCGGAGGGCGCCGAAAGTGAAAACAAGTGCTTTTGAGGATGGAGTCCGCAGGAAAGCAGAGAGGGCCAAATTGTGTGGTGCATTTGATAGGGTTCCAGGTGGCAGTGAGAACCAGCATTACTTTTCCCCGCTGGCACCTTTGCTGTGGCAGCAAAAGCTGGACGTTTGTCTTTTTTGCTCCGGAGGGCGCCGAAAGTGAAAACAAGTGCTTTTGAGGATGGAGTCCGCAGGAAAGCAGAGAGGGCCAAATAATGTGGGGCATTTGAAGAGGTTCCAGGAGGCAGTGAAGACCAGCATCACTTTTCCCCGCTGGCACCTTTGCTGTGGCAGCAAAAGCTGGACGTTTGTCTTTTTTGCTCCGGAGCATGCCGAAAGCGAAAACAGGTGCTTTTGAGGATGGAGTCCGCAGGAAAGCAGAGAGGGCCAAATTGTGTGGTGCATTTGAAGAGGTTCCAGGAGGCAGTGAGGACCAGCATCACTTTTCCCCGCTGGCACCTTTGCTGTGGCAGCAAAAGCTGGACGTTTGTCTTTTTTGCTCCGGAGGGCGCCGAAAGCGAAAACAAGTGCTTTTGAGGATGGAGTCCGCAGGAAAGCAGAGAGGGCCAAATTGTCTGGGGCATTTGAAGAGGTTCCAGGAGGCAGTGAGAACCAGCATCACTTTTCCACGCTGGCACCTTTGCTGTGGCAGCAAAAGCTGGACGTTTGTCTTTTTTGCTCCGGAGGGCGCCTAAAGTGAAAACAAGTGCTTTTGAGGATGGAGTCCGTAGGAAAGCAGAGAGGGCCAAATTGTGTGGTGCATTTGAAGAGGTTCCAGGAGGCAGTGAGGACCAGCATCACTTTTCCCCGCTGGCACCTTTGCTGTGGCAGCAAAAGCTGGACGTTTGTCTTTTTTGCTCCGGAGGATGCCGAAAGCGAAAACAGGTGCTTTTGAGGATGGAGTCGGAAGAAAGCAGAGAGGGCCAAATTGTCTGGGGCATTTGAAGAGGTTCCAGGAGGCAGTGAGGACCAGCATCACTTTTCCCCGCTGGCACCTTTGCTGTGGCAGCAAAAGCTGGACGTTTGTCTTTTTTGCTCCGGAGGGCGCCGAAAGTGAAAACAAGTGCTTTTGAGGATGGAGTCCGCAGGAAAGCAGAGAGGGCCAAATTGTGTGGTGCATTTGATAGGGTTCCAGGTGGCAGTGAGAACCAGCATTACTTTTCCCCGCTGGCACCTTTGCTGTGGCAGCAAAAGCTGGACGTTTGTCTTTTTTGCTCCGGAGGGCGCCGAAAGTGAAAACAAGTGCTTTTGAGGATGGAGTCCGCAGGAAAGCAGAGAGGGCCAAATTGTCTGAGGCATTTGAAGAGGTTCCAGGAGGCAGTGAGGACCAGCATCACTTTTCCCCGCTGGCACCTTTGCTGTGGCAGCAAAAGCTGGACGTTTGTCTTTTTTGCTCCGGAGGATGCCGGAAGCGAAAACAGGTGGTTTTGAGGATGGAGTCGGCAGGAAAGCAGAGAGGGCCAAATTGTCTGGGGCATTTGAAGAGGTTCCAGGAGGCAGTGAGGACCAGCATCACTTTTCCCCGCTGGCACCTTTGCTGTGGCAGCAAAAGCTGGACGTTTGTCTTTTTTGCTCCGGAGGTTGCTGAAAGCGAAAACAAGTGCTTTTGAGGATGGAGTCGGCAGGAAAGCAGAGAGGGCCAAATTGTGTGGTGCATTTGAAGAGGTTCCAGGAGGCAGTGAGGACCAGCATCACTTTTCCCCGCTGGCACCTTTGCTGTGGCAGCAAAAGCTGGACGTTTGTCTTTTTTGCTCCGGAGGATGCCGAAAGCGAAAACAGGTGCTTTTGAGGATGGAGTCGGCAGGAAAGCAGAGAGGGCCAAATTGTGTGGGGCATTTAAAGAGGTTCCAGGAGGCAGTGAGAACCAGCATCACTTTTCCCCGCTGGCACCTTTGCTGTGGCAGCAAAAGCTGGACGTTTGTCTTTTTTGCTCCGGAGGGCGCCGAAAGTGAAAACAGGTGCGTTTGAGGATGGAGTCCGCAGGAAAGCAGAGAGGGCCAAATTGTCTGGGGCATTTGAAGAGGTTCCAGGAGGCAGTGAGGACCAGCATCACTTTTCCCCGCTGGCACCTTTGCTGTGGCAGCAAAACCTGGACGTTTGTCTTTTTTGCTCCTGAGGTTGCCGATAGCGAAAACAAGTGCTTTTGAGGATGGAGTCCGCAGGAAAGCAGAGAGGGCCAAATTGTGTGGTGCATTTGAAGAGGTTCCAGGAGTCAGTGAGGACCAGCATCACTTTTCCCCGCTGGCACCTTTGCTGTGGCAGCAAAAGCTGGACGTTTGTCTTTTTTGCTCCGGAGGGCGCCGAAAGTGAAAACAGGTGCTTTTGAGGATGGAGTCGGCAGGAAAGCAGAGAGGGCCAAATTGTGTGGTGCATTTGAAGAGGTTCCAGGAGGCAGTGAGGACCAGCATCACTTTTCCCCGCTGGCACCTTTGCTGTGGCAGCAAAACCTGGACGTTTGTCTTTTTTGCTCCGGAGGCTGCCGAAAGCGAAAACAGGTGCTTTTGAGGATGGAGTCCGCAGGAAAGCAGAGAGGGCCAAATTGTCTGGGGCATTTGAAGAGGTTCCAGGAGGCAGTGAGAACCAGCATCACTTTTCCCCGCTGGCACCTTTGCTGTGGCAGCAAAAGCTGGACGTTTGTCTTTTTTGCTCCGGAGGGCGCCGAAAGTGAAAACAAGTGCTTTTGAGGATGGAGTCCGCAGGAAAGCAGAGAGGGCCAAATTGTCTGGGGCATTTGAAGAGGTTCCAGGAGGCAGTGAGGACCAGCATCACTTTTCCCCGCTGGCACCTTTGCTGTGGCAGCAAAAGCTGGACGTTTGTCTTTTTTGCTCCGTAGGGCGCTGAAAGCGAAAACAGGTGCGTTTGAGGATGGAGTCTGCAGGAAAGCAGAGAGGGCCAAATTGTGTGGTGCATTTGAAGAGGTTCCAGGAGGCAGTGAGGACCAGCATCACTTTTCCCCACTGGCACCTTTGCTGTGGCAGCAAAAGCTGGACGTTTGTCTTTTTTGCTCCGGAGAATGCCGAAAGTGAAAACAAGTGCTTTTGAGGATGGAGTCCGTAGGAAAGCAGAGAGGGCCAAATTGTGTGGTGCATTTGAAGAGGTTCCAGGAGGCAGTGAGGACCAGCATCACTTTTCCCCGCTGGCACCTTTGCTGTGGCAGCAAAAGCTGGACGTTTGTCTTTTTTGCTCCGGAGGATGCCGAAAGCGAAAACAGGTGCTTTTGAGGATGGAGTCGGAAGAAAGCAGAGAGGGCCAAATTGTGTGGTGCATTTGAAGAGGTTCCAGGAGGCAGTGAGGACCAGCATCACTTTTCCCCGCTGGCACCTTTGCTGTGGCAGCAAAAGCTGGACGTTTGTCTTTTTTGCTCCGGAGGGCGCCGAAAGTGAAAACAAGTGCTTTTGAGGATGGAGTCCGCAGGAAAGCAGAGAGGGCCAAATTGTGTGGTGCATTTGATAGGGTTCCAGGTGGCAGTGAGAACCAGCATTACTTTTCCCCGCTGGCACCTTTGCTGTGGCAGCAAAAGCTGGACGTTTGTCTTTTTTGCTCCGGAGGGCGCCGAAAGTGAAAACAAGTGCTTTTGAGGATGGAGTCCGCAGGAAAGCAGAGAGGGCCAAATAATGTGGGGCATTTGAAGAGGTTCCAGGAGGCAGTGAAGACCAGCATCACTTTTCCCCGCTGGCACCTTTGCTGTGGCAGCAAAAGCTGGACGTTTGTCTTTTTTGCTCCGGAGCATGCCGAAAGCGAAAACAGGTGCTTTTGAGGATGGAGTCCGCAGGAAAGCAGAGAGGGCCAAATTGTGTGGTGCATTTGAAGAGGTTCCAGGAGGCAGTGAGGACCAGCATCACTTTTCCCCGCTGGCACCTTTGCTGTGGCAGCAAAAGCTGGACGTTTGTCTTTTTTGCTCCGGAGGGCGCCGAAAGCGAAAACAAGTGCTTTTGAGGATGGAGTCCGCAGGAAAGCAGAGAGGGCCAAATTGTCTGGGGCATTTGAAGAGGTTCCAGGAGGCAGTGAGAACCAGCATCACTTTTCCACGCTGGCACCTTTGCTGTGGCAGCAAAAGCTGGACGTTTGTCTTTTTTGCTCCGGAGGGCGCCTAAAGTGAAAACAAGTGCTTTTGAGGATGGAGTCCGTAGGAAAGCAGAGAGGGCCAAATTGTGTGGTGCATTTGAAGAGGTTCCAGGAGGCAGTGAGGACCAGCATCACTTTTCCCCGCTGGCACCTTTGCTGTGGCAGCAAAAGCTGGACGTTTGTCTTTTTTGCTCCGGAGGATGCCGAAAGCGAAAACAGGTGCTTTTGAGGATGGAGTCGGAAGAAAGCAGAGAGGGCCAAATTGTCTGGGGCATTTGAAGAGGTTCCAGGAGGCAGTGAGGACCAGCATCACTTTTCCCCGCTGGCACCTTTGCTGTGGCAGCAAAAGCTGGACGTTTGTCTTTTTTGCTCCGGAGGGCGCCGAAAGTGAAAACAAGTGCTTTTGAGGATGGAGTCCGCAGGAAAGCAGAGAGGGCCAAATTGTGTGGTGCATTTGATAGGGTTCCAGGTGGCAGTGAGAACCAGCATTACTTTTCCCCGCTGGCACCTTTGCTGTGGCAGCAAAAGCTGGACGTTTGTCTTTTTTGCTCCGGAGGGCGCCGAAAGTGAAAACAAGTGCTTTTGAGGATGGAGTCCGCAGGAAAGCAGAGAGGGCCAAATAATGTGGGGCATTTGAAGAGGTTCCAGGAGGCAGTGAGGACCAGCATCACTTTTCCCCGCTGGCACCTTTGCTGTGGCAGCAAAAGCTGGACGTTTGTCTTTTTTGCTCCGGAGGGCGCCGAAAGTGAAAACAGGTGCTTTTGAGGATGGAGTCGGCAGGAAAGCAGAGAGGGCCAAATTGTCTGGGGCATTTGAAGAGGTTCCAGGAGGCAGTGAGGACCAGCATCACTTTTCCCCGCTGGCACCTTTGCTGTGGCAGCAAAAGCTGGACGTTTGTCTTTTTTGCTCCGGATGATGCCGAAAGCGAAAACAGGTGCTTTTGAGGATGGAGTCCGCAGGAAAGCAGAGAGGGCCAAATTGTCTGTGGCATTTGAAGAGGTTCCAGGAGACAGTGAGAACCAGCATTACTTTTCCCCGCTGGCACCTTTGCTGTGGCAGCAAAAGCTGGACGTTTGTCTTTTTACGACCGCAGGGCGCCGAAAGTGAAAAAAGGCGCTTTTGAGGATAGAGTCCGCAGGAAAGCAGAGAGGGCTAAATTGTCTGGGGCATTTGAAAGAGTTCCATGAGGCAGTGAGAACCAGAATTACTTTCCTCCGCTGGCACCTTGCTGCGGCAGCAAATGCTGGACGTTTGTCTTTTTACGACCGCAGGGCGCCGAAAGTGAAAAAAGGCGCTTTTGAGGATAGAGTCCGCAGGAAAACAGAGAGGGCCAAATTGTGTGGTGCATTTGAAGAGGTTCCAGGAGGCAGTGAGGACCAGCATCACTTTTCCCCGCTGGCACCTTTGCTGTGGCAGCAAAAGCTGGACGTTTGTCTTTTTTGCTCCGGAGGGCGCCGAAAGTGAAAACAAGTGCTTTTGAGGATGGAGTCCGCAGGAAAGCAGAGAGGGCCAAATTGTGTGGTGCATTTGAAGAGGTTCCAGGAGGCAGTGAGGACCAGCATCACTTTTCCCCGCTGGCACCTTTGCTGTGGCAGCAAAAGCTGGACGTTTGTCTTTTTTGCTCCGAAGGGCGCTGAAAGTGAAAACAGGTGCGTTTGAGGATGGAGTCCGCAGGAAAGCAGAGAGGGCCAAATTGTGTGGTGCATTTGAAGAGGTTCCAGGAGGCAGTGAGGACCAGCATCACTTTTCCCCGCTGGCACCTTTGCTGTGGCAGCAAAAGCTGGACGTTTGTCATTTTTGCTCCGGAGAATGCCGAAAGTGAAAACAAGTGCTTTTGAGGATGGAGTCCGTAGGAAAGCAGAGAGGGCCAAATTGTCTGGGGCATTTGAAGAGGTTCCAGGAGGCAGTGAGGACCAGCATCACTTTTCCCCGCTGGCACCTTTGCTGTGGCAGCAAAAGCTGGACGTTTGTCTTTTTACCACCGGAGGGCGCCGAAAGTGAAAACAAGTGCTTTTGAGGATGGAGTCCGCAGGAAAGCAGAGAGGGCCAAATTGTGTGGTGCATTTGAAGAGGTTCCAGGAGGCAGTGAGGACCAGCATCACTTTTCCCCGCTGGCACCTTTGCTGTGGCAGCAAAAGCTGGACGTTTGTCTTTTTTGCTCCGGAGGGCGCCGAAAGTGAAAACAGGTGCTTTTGAGGATGGAGTCCGCAGGAAAGCAGAGAGGGCCAAATTGTGTGGTGCATTTGAAGAGGTTCCAGGAGGCAGTGAGGACCAGCATCACTTTTCCCCGCTGGCACCTTTGCTGTGGCAGCAAAAGCTGGACGTTTGTCTTTTTTGCTCCGGAGGATGCCGAAAGCGAAAAAAGGTGCTTTTGAGGATGGAGTCCGTAGGAAAGCAGAGAGGGCCAAATTGTCTGTGGCATTTGAAGAGGTTCCAGGAGGCAGTGAGAACCAGCATCACTTTTCCCCGCTGGCACCTTTGCTGTGGCAGCAAAAGCTGGACGTTTGTCTTTTTTGCTCCGGAGGCTGCCGAAAGCGAAAACAGGTTCTGTTGAGGATGGAGTCGGCAGGAAAGCAGAGAGGGCCAAATTGTCTGGGGTATTTGAAGAGGTTCCAGGAGGCAGTGAGGACCAGCATCACTTTTCCCCGCTGGCACCTTTGCTGTGGCAGCAAAAGCTGGACGTTTGTCTTTTTTGCTCCGGAGGGCGCCGAAAGTGAAAACAAGTGCTTTTGAGGATGGAGTCCGCAGGAAAGCAGAGAGGGCCAAATTGTCTGGGGCATTTGAAGAGGTTCCAGGAGGCAGTGAGAACCAGCATCACTTTTCCCCGCTGGCACCTTTGCTGTGGCAGCAAAAGCTGGACGTTTGTCTTTTTTGCTCCGGAGGGCGCTGAAAGCGAAAACAGGTGCGTTTGAGGATGGAGTCCGCAGGAAAGCAGAGAGGGCCAAATTGTGTGGTGCATTTGAAGAGGTTCCAGGAGGCAGTGAGGACCAGCATCACTTTTCCCCGCTGGGACCTTTGCTGTGGCAGCAAAAGCTGGACGTTTGTCTTTTTTGCTCCGGAGAATGCCGAAAGTGAAAACAAGTGCTTTTGAGGATGGAGTCCGTAGGAAAGCAGAGAGGGCCAAATTGTGTGGTGCATTTGAAGAGGTTCCAGGAGGCAGTGAGGACCAGCATCACTTTTCCCCGCTGGCACCTTTGCTGTGGCAGCAAAAGATGGACGTTTGTCTTTTTTGCTCCGGAGAATGCCGAAAGTGAAAACAAGTGCTTTTGAGGATGGAGTCGGCAGGAAAGCAGAGAGGGCCAAATTGTCTGGGGCATTTGAAGAGGTTCCAGGAGGCAGTGAGGACCAGCATCACTTTTCCCCGCTGGCACCTTTGCTGTGGCAGCAAAAGCTGGACGTTTGTGTTTTTTACTCCGGAGGGCGCCGAAAGCGAAAACAGGTTCTGTTGAGGATGGAGTCGGCAGGAAAGCAGAGAGGGCCAAATTGTGTGGTGCATTTGAAGAGGTTCCAGGAGGCAGTGAGGACCAGCATCACTTTTCCCCGCTGGCACCTTTGCTGTGGCAGCAAAAGCTGGACGTTTGTCTTTTTTGCTCCGGAGGGCGCCGAAAGTGAAAACAGGTGCTTTTGAGGATGGAGTCCGCAGGAAAGCAGAGAGGGCCAAATTGTCTGGGGCATTTGAAGAGGTTCCAGGAGGCAGTGAGGACCAGCATCACTTTTCCCCGCTGGCACCTTTGCTGTGGCAGCAAAAGCTGGACGTTTGTCTTTTTTGCTCCTGAGGTTGCCGAAAGCGAAAACAGGTGCTTTTGAGGATGGAGTCCGCAGGAAAGCAGAGAGGGCCAAATTGTCTGTGGCATTTGAAGAGGTTCCAGGAGACAGTGAGAACCAGCATTACTTTTCCCCGCTGGCACATTTGCTGTGGCAGCAAAAGCTGGACGTTTGTCTTTTTACGACCGCAGGGCGCCGAAAGTGAAAGAAGGCGCTTTTGAGGATAGAGTCCGCAGGAAAGCAGAGAGGGCTAAATTGTCTGGGGCATTTGAAAGAGTTCCATCAGGCAGTGAGAACCAGAATTACTTTCCTCCGCTGGCACCTTGCTGCGGCAGCAAAAGCTGGACGTTTGTCTTTTTACGACCGCAGGGCGCCGAAAGTGAAAAAAGGTGCTTTTGAGGATGGAGTCCGCAGGAAAGCAGAGAGGGCTAAATTGTCTGGGGCATTTGAAGAGGTTCCAGGAGGCAGTGAGGACCAGCATTACTTTTCCCCGCTGGCACCTTTGCTGTGGCAGCAAAAGCTGGACGTTTGTCTCTTTTGCTCCGGAGGTTGCCGAAAGCGAAAACAGGTGCTTTTGAGGATGGAGTCCGCAGGAAAGCAGAGAGGGCCAAATTGTCTGGGGCATTTGAAAGGGTTCCAGGAGACAGTGAGAACCAGCATTACTTTTCCCCGCTGGCACCTTTGCTGTGGCAGCAAAAGCTGGACGTTTGTCTTTTTTGCTCCGGAGGTTGCCGAAAGCGAAAACAAGTGCTTTTGAGGATGGAGTCCGCAGGAAAGCAGAGAGGGCCAAATTGTCTGGGGCATTTGAAGAGGTTCCAGGAGGCAGTGAGGACCAGCATCACTTTTCCCCGCTGGCACCTTTGCTGTGGCAGCAAAAGCTGGACGTTTGTCTTTTTTGCTCCGGAGGGCGCCGAAAGTGAAAACAAGTGCTTTTGAGGATGGAGTCCGCAGGAAAGCAGAGAGGGCCAAATTGTCTGGGGCATTTGAAGAGGTTCCAGGAGGCAGTGAGAACGAGAATTACTTTTCCCCGCTGGCACCTTTGCTGCGGCAGCAAAAGCTGGACCTTTGTTTTTTTACCACCGGAGGGCGCCGAAAGTGAAAAAAGGCGCTTTTGAGGATGGAGTCCGCAGGAAAGCAGAGAGGGCCAAATTGTCTGTGGCATTTGAAAGGGTTCCAGGAGGCAGTGAGGACCAGCATTACTTTTCCCCGCTGGCACCTTTGCTGTGGCAGCAAAAGCTGGACGTTTGTCTTTTTTGCTCCGGAGGTTGCCGAAATCGAAAAAAGGTGCTTTTGAGGATGGAGTCCGCAGGAAAGCAGAGAGGGCCAAATTGTCTGGGGCATTTGAAAGGGTTCCAGGAGGCAGTGAGAACCAGCATTACTTTTCCCCGCTGGCACCTTTGCTGTGGCAGCAAAAGCTGGACGTTTGTCTTTTTTGCTCCTGAGGTTGCCAAAAGTAAAAAAAGGTGCTTTTGAGGATGGAGTCGGCAGGAAAGCAGAGAGGGCCAAATTGTGTTGTGCATTTGAAGCGGTTCCAGGAGGCAATGAGGACCAGCATCACTTTTCCCTGCTGGCACCTTTGCTGTGGCAGCAAAAGCTGGACGTTTGTCTTTTTTGCTCCGGAGGGCGCCGAAAGCGAAAACAGGTTCTGTTGAGGATGGAGTCGGCAGGAAAGCAGAGAGGGCCAAATTGTGTGGTGCATTTGAAGAGGTTCCAGGAGGCAGTGAGGACCAGCATCACTTTTCCCCGCTGGCACCTTTGCTGTGGCAGCAAAAGCTGGACGTTTGTCTTTTTTGCTCCGGAGGGCGCCGAAAGCGAAAACAGGTGCTTTTGAGGATGGAGTCGGCAGGAAAGCAGAGAGGGCCAAATTGTGTGGTGCATTTGAAGAGGTTCCAGGAGGCAGTGAGGACCAGCATCACTTTTCCCCGCTGGCACCTTTGCTGTGGCAGCAAAAGCTGGATGTTTGTCTTTTTTGCTCCGTAGGGCGCTGAAAGTGAAAACAGGTGCTTTTGAGGATGGAGTCCGCAGGAAAGCAGAGAGGGCCAAATTGTCTGGGGCATTTGAAGAGGTTCCAGGAGGCAGTGAGGACCAGCATCACTTTTCCCCGCTGGCACCTTTGCTGTGGCAGCAAAAGCTGGACGTTTGTCTTTTTTGCTCCTGAGGTTGCCGAAAGCGAAAACAGGTGCTTTTGAGGATGGAGTCCGCAGGAAAGCAGAGAGGGCCAAATTGTCTGTGGCACTTGAAGAGGTTCCAGGAGACAGTGAGAACCAGCATTACTTTTCCCCGCTGGCACCTTTGCTGTGGCAGCAAAAGCTGGACGTTTGTCTTTTTACGACCGCAGGGCGCCGAAAGTGAAAAAAGGCGCTTTTGAGGATAGAGTCCGCAGGAAAGCAGAGAGGGCTAAATTGTCTGGGGCATTTGAAGGGGTTCCAGGAGGCAGTGAGGACCAGCCTTACTTTTCCCCGCTGGCACCTTTGCTGTGGCAGCAAAAGCTGGACGTTTGTCTCTTTTGCTCCGGAGTTTGCCGAAAGCGAAAACAGGTGCTTTTGAGGATGGAGTCCGCAGGAAAGCAGAGAGGGCCAAATTGTCTGGGGCATTTGAAAGGGTTCCAGGAGACAGTGAGAACCAGCATTACTTTTCCCCGCTGGCACCTTTGCTGTGGCAGCAAAAGCTGGACGTTTGTCTTGTTTGCTACAAAGGTTGCCGAAAGCGAAAAAAGGTGCTTTTGAGGATGGAGTCCGCAGGAAAGCAGAGAGGGCCAAATTGTCTGGGGCATTTGAAAGAGTTCCAGGAGGCAGTGAGAACGAGAATTACTTTTCCCCGCTGGCACCTTTGCTGTGGCAGCAAAAGCTGGACCTTTGTTTTTTTACCACCGGAGGGCGCCGAAAGTGAAAAAAGGCGCTTTTGAGGATAGAGTCCGCAGGAAAGCAGAGAGGGCCAAATTGTCTGTGGCATTTGAAAGGGTTCCAGGAGGCAGTGAGGACCAGCATTACTTTTCCCCGCTGGCACCTTTGCTGTGGCAGCAAAAGCTGGACGTTTGTCTTTTTTGCTCCGGAGGGCGCCGAAAGTGAAAACAAGTGCTTTTGAGGATGGAGTCCGCAGGAAAGCAGAGAGGGCCAAATTGTCTGGGGCATTTGAAGAGGTTCCAGGAGGCAGTGAGGACCAGCATCACTTTTCCCCGCTGGCACCTTTGCTGTGGCAGCAAAAGCTGGACGTTTGTCTTTTTTGCTCCGAAGGGCGCTGAAAGCGAAAACAGGTGCGTTTGAGGATGGAGTCCGCAGGAAAGCAGAGAGGGCCAAATTGTGTGGTGCATTTGAAGAGGTTCCAGGAGGCAGTGAGGACCAGCATCACTTTTCCCCGCTGGCACCTTTGCTGTGGCAGCAAAAGCTGGACGTTTGTCTTTTTTGCTCCGGAGGATGCCGAAAGTGAAAACAAGTGTTTTTGAGGATGGAGTCCGCAGGAAAGCAGAGAGGGCCAAATTGTGTGGTGCATTTGAAGAGGTTCCAGGAGGCAGTGAGGACCAGCATCACTTTTCCCCGCTGGCACCTTTGCTGTGGCAGCAAAAGCTGGACGTTTGTCTTTTTTGCTCCGGAGGGAGCCGAAAGTGAAAACAGGTGCTTTTGAGGATGGAGTCGGCAGGAAAGCAGAGAGGGCCAAATTGTGTGGTGCATTTGAAGAGGTTCCAGGAGGCAGTGAGGACCAGCATTACTTTTCCCCGCTGGCACCTTTGCTGTGGCAGCAAAAGCTGGACGTTTGTCTTTTTTGCTCCGAAGGGCGCTGAAAGCGAAAACCGGTGCGTTTGAGGATGGAGTCCGCAGGAAAGCAGAGAGGGCCAAATTGTGTGGTGCATTTGAAGAGGTTCCAGGAGGCAGTGAGGACCAGCATCACTTTTCCCCACTGGCACCTTTGCTGTGGCAGCAAAAGCTGGACGTTTGTCTTTTTTGCTCCGGAGAATGCCGAAAGTGAAAACAAGTGCTTTTGAGGATGGAGTCCGTAGGAAAGCAGAGAGGGCCAAATTGTCTGGGGCATTTGAAGAGGTTCCAGGAGGCAGTGAGGACCAGCATCACTTTTCCCCGCTGGCACCTTTGCTGTGGCAGCAAAAGCTGGACGTTTGTCTTTTTACCACCGGAGGGCGCCGAAAGTGAAAACAAGTGCTTTTGAGGATGGAGTCCGCAGGAAAGCAGAGAGGGCCAAATTGTGTGGTGCATTTGAAAAGGTTCCAGGAGGCAGTGAGGACCAGCATCACTTTTGCCCGCTGGCACCTTTGCTGTGGCAGCAAAAGCTGGACGTTTGTCTTTTTTGCTCCGGAGGGCGCCGAAAGTGAAAACAGGTGCTTTTGAGGATGGAGTCGGCAGGAAAGCAGAGAGGGCCAAATTGTGTGGTGCATTTGAAGAGGTTCCAGCAGGCAGTGAGGACCAGCATCACTTTTCCCCGCTGGCACCTTTGCTGTGGCAGCAAAAGCTGGACGTTTGTCTTTTTTGCTCCGGAGGATGCCGAAAGCGAAAACAGGTGCTTTTGAGGATGGAGTCCGCAGGAAAGCAGAGAGGGCCAAATTGTCTGGGGCATTTGAAGAGGTTCCAGGAGGCAGTGAGAACCAGCATCACTTTTCCCCGCTGGCACCTTTGCTGTGGCAGCAAAAGCTGGACGTTTGTCTTTTTTGCTCCGGAGGGCGCCGAAAGTGAAAACAAGTGCTTTTGAGGATGGAGTCCGCAGGAAAGCAGAGAGGGCCAAATTGTCTGGGGCATTTGAAGAGGTTCCAGGAGGCAGTGAGGACCAGCATCACTTTTCCCCGCTGGCACCTTTGCTGTGGCAGCAAAAGCTGGACGTTTGTCTTTTTTGCTCCGGAGGATGCCGAAAGCGAAAACAGGTGCTTTTGAGGATGGAGTCCGTAGGAAAGCAGAGAGGGCCAAATTGTCTGTGGCATTTGAAGAGGTTCCAGGAGGCAGTGAGGACCAGCATCACTTTTCCCCGCTGGCACCTTTGCTGTGGCAGCAAAAGCTGGATGTTTGTCTTTTTTGCTCCGGAGGGCGCCGAAAGCGAAAACAGGTTCTGTTGAGGATGGAGTCGGCAGAAAAGCAGAGAGGGCCAAATTGTGTGGTGCATTTGAAGAGGTTCCAGGAGGCAGTGAGGACCAGCATCACTTTTCCCCGCTGGCACCTTTGCTGTGGCAGCAAAAGCTGGACGTTTGTCTTTTTTGCTCCGGAGGGCGCCGAAAGTGAAAACAGGTGCTTTTGAGGATGGAGTCCGCAGGAAAGCAGAGAGGGCCAAATTGTCTGGGGCATTTGAAGAGGTTCCAGGAGGCAGTGAGGACCAGCATCACTTTTCCCCGCTGGCACCATTGCTGTGGCAGCAAAAGCTGGACGTTTGTCTTTTTTGCTCCGGAGGGCGCCGAAAGTAAAAACAAGTGCTTTTGAGGATGGAGTCCGCAGGAAAGCAGAGAGGGCCAAATTGTGTGGTGCATTTGAAGAGGTTCCAGGAGGCAGTGAGGACCAGCATCACTTTTCCCCGCTGGCACCTTTGCTGTGGCAGCAAAAGCTGGACGTTTGTCTTTTTTGCTCCTGAGGTTGCCGAAAGCGAAAACAGGTGCTTTTGAGGATGGAGTCCGCAGGAAAGCAGAGAGGGGCCAAATTGTCTGTGGCACTTGAAGAGGTTCCAGGAGACAGTGAGAACCAGCATTACTTTTCCCCGCTGGCACCTTTGCTGTGGCAGCAAAAGCTGGACGTTTGTCTTTTTACGACCGCAGGGCGCCGAAAGTGAAAAAAGGCGCTTTTGAGGATAGAGTCCGCAGGAAAGCAGAGAGGGCTAAATTGTCTGGGGCATTTGAAGGGGTTCCAGGAGGCAGTGAGGACCAGCCTTACTTTTCCCCGCTGGCACCTTTGCTGTGGCAGCAAAAGCTGGACGTTTGTCTCTTTTGCTCCGGAGTTTGCCGAAAGCGAAAACAGGTGCTTTTGAGGATGGAGTCCGCAGGAAAGCAGAGAGGGCCAAATTGTCTGGGGCATTTGAAAGGGTTCCAGGAGACAGTGAGAACCAGCATTACTTTTCCCCGCTGGCACCTTTGCTGTGGCAGCAAAAGCTGGACGTTTGTCTTGTTTGCTACAAAGGTTGCCGAAAGCGAAAAAAGGTGCTTTTGAGGATGGAGTCCGCAGGAAAGCAGAGAGGGCCAAATTGTCTGGGGCATTTGAAAGAGTTCCAGGAGGCAGTGAGAACGAGAATTACTTTTCCCCGCTGGCACCTTGCTGTGGCAGCAAAAGCTGGACCTTTGTTTTTTTACCACCGGAGGGCGCCGAAAGTGAAAAAAGGCGCTTTTGAGGATAGAGTCCGCAGGAAAGCAGAGAGGGCCAAATTGTCTGTGGCATTTGAAAGGGTTCCAGGAGGCAGTGAGGACCAGCATTACTTTTCCCCGCTGGCACCTTTGCTGTGGCAGCAAAAGCTGGACGTTTGTCTTTTTTGCTCCGGAGGGCGCCGAAAGTGAAAACAAGTGCTTTTGAGGATGGAGTCCGCAGGAAAGCAGAGAGGGCCAAATTGTCTGGGGCATTTGAAGAGGTTCCAGGAGGCAGTGAGGACCAGCATCACTTTTCCCCGCTGGCACCTTTGCTGTGGCAGCAAAAGCTGGACGTTGTCTTTTTTGCTCCGAAGGGCGCTGAAAGCGAAAACAGGTGCGTTTGAGGATGGAGTCCGCAGGAAAGCAGAGAGGGCCAAATTGTGTGGTGCATTTGAAGAGGTTCCAGGAGGCAGTGAGGACCAGCATCACTTTTCCCCGCTGGCACCTTTGCTGTGGCAGCAAAAGCTGGACGTTTGTCTTTTTTGCTCCGGAGGATGCCGAAAGTGAAAACAAGTGTTTTTGAGGATGGAGTCCGCAGGAAAGCAGAGAGGGCCAAATTGTGTGGTGCATTTGAAGAGGTTCCAGGAGGCAGTGAGGACCAGCATCACTTTTCCCCGCTGGCACCTTTGCTGTGGCAGCAAAAGCTGGACGTTTGTCTTTTTTGCTCCGGAGGGAGCCGAAAGTGAAAACAGGTGCTTTTGAGGATGGAGTCGGCAGGAAAGCAGAGAGGGCCAAATTGTGTGGTGCATTTGAAGAGGTTCCAGGAGGCAGTGAGGACCAGCATTACTTTTCCCCGCTGGCACCTTTGCTGTGGCAGCAAAAGCTGGACGTTTGTCTTTTTTGCTCCGAAGGGCGCTGAAAGCGAAAACCGGTGCGTTTGAGGATGGAGTCCGCAGGAAAGCAGAGAGGGCCAAATTGTGTGGTGCATTTGAAGAGGTTCCAGGAGGCAGTGAGGACCAGCATCACTTTTCCCCACTGGCACCTTTGCTGTGGCAGCAAAAGCTGGACGTTTGTCTTTTTTGCTCCGGAGAATGCCGAAAGTGAAAACAAGTGCTTTTGAGGATGGAGTCCGTAGGAAAGCAGAGAGGGCCAAATTGTCTGGGGCATTTGAAGAGGTTCCAGGAGGCAGTGAGGACCAGCATCACTTTTCCCCGCTGGCACCTTTGCTGTGGCAGCAAAAGCTGGACGTTTGTCTTTTTACCACCGGAGGGCGCCGAAAGTGAAAACAAGTGCTTTTGAGGATGGAGTCCGCAGGAAAGCAGAGAGGGCCAAATTGTGTGGTGCATTTGAAAAGGTTCCAGGAGGCAGTGAGGACCAGCATCACTTTTGCCCGCTGGCACCTTTGCTGTGGCAGCAAAAGCTGGACGTTTGTCTTTTTTGCTCCGGAGGGCGCCGAAAGTGAAAACAGGTGCTTTTGAGGATGGAGTCGGCAGGAAAGCAGAGAGGGCCAAATTGTGTGGTGCATTTGAAGAGGTTCCAGCAGGCAGTGAGGACCAGCATCACTTTTCCCCGCTGGCACCTTTGCTGTGGCAGCAAAAGCTGGACGTTTGTCTTTTTTGCTCCGGAGGATGCCGAAAGCGAAAACAGGTGCTTTTGAGGATGGAGTCCGCAGGAAAGCAGAGAGGGCCAAATTGTCTGGGGCATTTGAAGAGGTTCCAGGAGGCAGTGAGAACCAGCATCACTTTTCCCCGCTGGCACCTTTGCTGTGGCAGCAAAAGCTGGACGTTTGTCTTTTTTGCTCCGGAGGGCGCCGAAAGTGAAAACAAGTGCTTTTGAGGATGGAGTCCGCAGGAAAGCAGAGAGGGCCAAATTGTCTGGGGCATTTGAAGAGGTTCCAGGAGGCAGTGAGGACCAGCATCACTTTTCCCCGCTGGCACCTTTGCTGTGGCAGCAAAAGCTGGACGTTTGTCTTTTTTGCTCCGGAGGATGCCGAAAGCGAAAACAGGTGCTTTTGAGGATGGAGTCCGTAGGAAAGCAGAGAGGGCCAAATTGTCTGTGGCATTTGAAGAGGTTCCAGGAGGCAGTGAGGACCAGCATCACTTTTCCCCGCTGGCACCTTTGCTGTGGCAGCAAAAGCTGGATGTTTGTCTTTTTTGCTCCGGAGGGCGCCGAAAGCGAAAACAGGTTCTGTTGAGGATGGAGTCGGCAGAAAAGCAGAGAGGGCCAAATTGTGTGGTGCATTTGAAGAGGTTCCAGGAGGCAGTGAGGACCAGCATCACTTTTCCCCGCTGGCACCTTTGCTGTGGCAGCAAAAGCTGGACGTTTGTCTTTTTTGCTCCGGAGGGCGCCGAAAGTGAAAACAGGTGCTTTTGAGGATGGAGTCCGCAGGAAAGCAGAGAGGGCCAAATTGTCTGGGGCATTTGAAGAGGTTCCAGGAGGCAGTGAGGACCAGCATCACTTTTCCCCGCTGGCACCATTGCTGTGGCAGCAAAAGCTGGACGTTTGTCTTTTTTGCTCCGGAGGGCGCCGAAAGTAAAAACAAGTGCTTTTGAGGATGGAGTCCGCAGGAAAGCAGAGAGGGCCAAATTGTGTGGTGCATTTGAAGAGGTTCCAGGAGGCAGTGAGGACCAGCATCACTTTTCCCCGCTGGCACCTTTGCTGTGGCAGCAAAAGCTGGACGTTTGTCTTTTTTGCTCCTGAGGTTGCCGAAAGCGAAAACAGGTGCTTTTGAGGATGGAGTCCGCAGGAAAGCAGAGAGGGCCAAATTGTCTGTGGCATTTGAAGAGGTTCCAGGAGACAGTGAGAACCAGCATTACTTTTCCCGGCTGGCACCTTTGCTGTGGCAGCAAAAGCTGGACGTTTGTCTTTTTACGACCGCAGGGCGCCGAAAGTGAAAAAAGGCGCTTTTGAGGATAGAGTCCGCAGGAAAGCAGAGAGGGCTAAATTGTCTGGGGCATTTGAAAGAGTTCCATGAGGCAGTGAGGACCAGCCTTACTTTTCCCCGCTGGCACCTTTGCTGTGGCAGCAAAAGCTGGACGTTTGTCTCTTTTGCTCCGGAGGTTGCCGAAAGCGAAAACAGGTGCTTTTGAGGATGGAGTCCGCAGGAAAGCAGAGAGGGCCAAATTGTCTGGGGCATTTGAAAGGGTTCCAGGAGACAGTGAGAACCAGCATTACTTTTCCCCGCTGGCACCTTTGCTGTGGCAGCAAAAGCTGGACGTTTGTCTTGTTTGCTACAAAGGTTGCCGAAAGCGAAAAAAGGTGCTTTTGAGGATGGAGTCCGCAGGAAAGCAGAGAGGGCCAAATTGTCTGGGGCATTTGAAAGGGTTCCAGGAGGCAGTGAGATCCAGCATTACTTTTCCCCGCTGGCACCTTTGCTGCGGCAGCAAAAGCTGGACCTTTGTTTTTTTACCACCGGAGGGCGCCGAAAGTGAAAAAAGGCGCTTTTGATGATAGAGTCCGCAGGAAAGCAGAGAGGGCCAAATTGTCTGTGGCATTTGAAGAGGTTCCAGGAGGCAGTGAGGACCAGCATTACTTTTCCCCGCTGGCACCTTTGCTGTGGCAGCAAAAGCTGGACGTTTGTCTTTTTTGCTCCAGAGCTTGCCAAAAGCGAAAACAGGTGCTTTTCAGGATGGAGTCCGCAGGAAAGCAGAGAGGGCCAAATTGTCTGGGGCATTTGAAAGGGTTCCAGGAGGCAGTGAGAACCAGCATTACTTTTCCCCGCTGGCACCTTTGCTGTGGCAGCAAAAGCTGGACGTTTGTCTTTTTTGCTCCTGAGGTTGCCAAAAGTAAAAAAAGGTGCTTTTGAGGATGGAGTCGGCAGGAAAGCAGAGAGGGCCAAATTGTGTTGTGCAATTGAAGCGGTTCCAGGAGGCAATGAGGACCAGCATCACTTTTCCCTGCTGGCACCTTTGCTGTGGCAGCAAAAGCTGGACGTTTGTCTTTTTTGCTCCGGAGGGCGCCGAAAGCGAAAACAGGTTCTGTTGAGGATGGAGTCGGCAGGAAAGCAGAGAGGGCCAAATTGTGTGGTGCATTTGAAGAGGTTCCAGGAGGCAGTGAGGACCAGCATCACTTTTCCCCGCTGGCACCTTTGCTGAGGCAGCAAAACCTGGACGTTTGTCTTTTTTGCTCCGGAGGGCGCCGAAATTGAAAACAGGTGCTTTTGAGGATGGAGTCGGCAGGAAAGCAGAGAGGGCCAAATTGTGTGGTGCATTTGAAGAGGTTCCAGGAGGCAGTGAGGACCAGCATCACTTTTCCCCGCTGGCACCTTTGCTGTGGCAGCAAAAGCTGGACGTTTGTCTTTTTTGCTCCGAAGGGCGCTGAAAGCGAAAACAGGTGCGTTTGAGGATGGAGTCCGCAGGAAAGCAGAGAGGGCCAAATTGTGTGGTGCATTTGAAGAGGTTCCAGGAGGCAGTGAGGACCAGCATCACTTTTCCCCGCTGGCACCTTTGCTGTGGCAGCAAAAGCTGGACGTTTGTCTTTTTTGCTCCGGAGGGCGCCGAAAGTGAAAACAGGTGCTTTTGAGGATGGAGTCGGCAGGAAAGCATAGAGGGCCAAATTGTGTGGTGCATTTGAAGAGGTTCCAGGAGGCAGTGAGGACCAGCATCACTTTTCCCCGCTGGCACCTTTGCTGTGGCAGCAAAAGCTGGACGTTTGTCTTTTTTGCTCCGGAGGATGCCGAAAGCGAAAACAGGTGCTTTTGAGGATGGAGTCGGCAGGAAAGCAGAGAGGGCCAAATTGTGTGGTGCATTTGAAGAGGTTCCAGGAGTCAGTGAGGACCAGCATCACTTTTCCCCGCTGGCACCTTTGCTGTGGCAGCAAAAGCTGGACGTTTGTCTTTTTTGCTCCGGAGGTTGCCGAAACCGAAAACAAGTGCTTTTGAGGATGGAGTCCGCAGGAAAGCAGAGAGGGCCAAATTGTGTGGTGCATTTGAAGAGGTTCCAGGAGGCAGTGAGGACCAGCATCACTTTTCCCCGCTGGCACCTTTGCTGTGGCAGCAAAAGCTGGACGTTTGTCTTTTTTGCTCCGGAGGGCGCCGAAAGTGAAAACAGGTGCTTTTGAGGATGGAGTCGGCAGGAAAGCAGAGAGGGCCAAATTGTGTGGTGCATTTGAAGAGGTTCCAGGAGGCAGTTAGGACCAGCATCACTTTTCCCCGCTGGCACCTTTGCTGTGGCAGCAAAAGCTGGACGTTTGTCTTTTTTGCTCCGAAGGGCGCTGAAAGCGAAAACAGGTGCGTTTGAGGATGGAGTCCGCAGGAAAGCAGAGAGGGCCAAATTGTGTGGTGCATTTGAAGAGGTTCCAGGAGGCAGTGAGGACCAGCATCACTTTTCCCCGCTGGCACCTTTGCTGTGGCAGCAAAAGCTGGACGTTTGTCTTTTTTGCTCCGGAGTTTGCCGAAAGCGAAAACAAGTGCTTTTGAGGATGGAGTCCGCAGGAAAGCAGAGAGGGCCAAATTGTGTGGTGCATTTGAAGAGGTTCCAGGAGGCAGTGAGGACCAGCATCACTTTTCCCCGCTGGCACCTTTGCTGTGGCAGCAAAAGCTGGACGTTTGTCTTTTTTGCTCCGGAGGGCGCCGAAAGCGAAAACAGGTGCTTTTGAGGATGGAGTCGGCAGGAAAGCAGAGAGGGCCAAATTGTGTGGTGCATTTGAAGAGGTTCCAGGAGGCAGTGAGGACCAGCATCACTTTTCGCCGCTGGCACCTTTGCTGTGGCAGCAAAAGCTGGACGTTTGTCTTTTTTGCTCCGGAGGATGCCGAAAGCGAAAACAGGTGCTTTTGAGGATGGAGTCCGCAGGAAAGCAGAGAGGGCCAAATTGTGTGGTGCATTTGAAGAGGTTCCAGGAGTCAGTGAGGACCAGCATCACTTTTCCCCGCTGGCACCTTTGCTGTGGCAGCAAAAGCTGGACGTTTGTCTTTTTTGCTCCGGAGGGCGCCGAAAGTGAAAACAAGTGCTTCTAAGGATGGAGTCCGCAGGAAAGCAGAGAGGGCCAAATTGTCTGGGGCATTTGAAGAGGTTCCAGGAGGCAGTGAGATCCAGCATTACTTTTCCCCGCTGGCACCTTTGCTGGGGCAGCAAAAGCTGGACGTTTGTCTTTTTTGCTCCGGAGGGCGCCGAAAGTGAAAACAAGTGCTTTTGAGGATGGAGTCCGCAGGAAAGCAGAGAGGGCCAAATTGTCTGAGGCATTTGAAGAGGTTCCAGGAGGCAGTGAGGACCAGCATCACTTTTCCCCGCTGGCACCTTTGCTGTGGCAGCAAAAGCTGGACGTTTGTCTTTTTTGCTCCGGAGGATGCCGGAAGCGAAAACAGGTGGTTTTGAGGATGGAGTCGGCAGGAAAGCAGAGAGGGCCAAATTGTCTGGGGCATTTGAAGAGGTTCCAGGAGGCAGTGAGGACCAGCATCACTTTTCCCCGCTGGCACCTTTGCTGTGGCAGCAAAAGCTGGACGTTTGTCTTTTTTGCTCCGGAGGTTGCTGAAAGCGAAAACAAGTGCTTTTGAGGATGGAGTCGGCAGGAAAGCAGAGAGGGCCAAATTGTGTGGTGCATTTGAAGAGGTTCCAGGAGGCAGTGAGGACCAGCATCACTTTTCCCCGCTGGCACCTTTGCTGTGGCAGCAAAAGCTGGACGTTTGTCTTTTTTGCTCCGGAGGATGCCGAAAGCGAAAACAGGTGCTTTTGAGGATGGAGTCCGCAGGAAAGCAGAGAGGGCCAAATTGTGTGGGGCATTTAAAGAGGTTCCAGGAGGCAGTGAGAACCAGCATCACTTTTCCCCGCTGGCACCTTTGCTGTGGCAGCAAAAGCTGGACGTTTGTCTTTTTTGCTCCGGAGGGCGCCGAAAGTGAAAACAGGTGCGTTTGAGGATGGAGTCCGCAGGAAAGCAGAGAGGGCCAAATTGTCTGGGGCATTTGAAGAGGTTCCAGGAGGCAGTGAGGACCAGCATCACTTTTCCCCGCTGGCACCTTTGCTGTGGCAGCAAAAGCTGGACGTTTGTCTTTTTTGCTCCTGAGGTTGCCGATAGCGAAAACAAGTGCTTTTGAGGATGGAGTCCGCTGGGAAACAGAGAGGGCCAAATTGTGTGGTGCATTTGAAGAGGTTCCAGGAGTCAGTGAGGACCAGCATCACTTTTCCCCGCTGGCACCTTTGCTGTGGCAGCAAAAGCTGGACGTTTGTCTTTTTTGCTCCGGAGGGCGCCGAAAGTGAAAACAGGTGCTTTTGAGGATGGAGTCGGCAGGAAAGCAGAGAGGGCCAAATTGTGTGGTGCATTTGAAGAGGTTCCAGGAGGCAGTGAGGACCAGCATCACTTTTCCCCGCTGGCACCTTTGCTGTGGCAGCAAAACCTGGACGTTTGTCTTTTTTGCTCCGGAGGCTGCCGAAAGCGAAAACAGGTGCTTTTGAGGATGGAGTCCGCAGGAAAGCAGAGAGGGCCAAATTGTCTGGGGCATTTGAAGAGGTTCCAGGAGGCAGTGAGAACCAGCATCACTTTTCCCCGCTGGCACCTTTGCTGTGGCAGCAAAAGCTGGACGTTTGTCTTTTTTGCTCCGGAGGGCGCCGAAAGTGAAAACAAGTGCTTTTGAGGATGGAGTCCGCAGGAAAGCAGAGAGGGCCAAATTGTCTGGGGCATTTGAAGAGGTTCCAGGAGGCAGTGAGGACCAGCATCACTTTTCCCCGCTGGCACCTTTGCTGTGGCAGCAAAAGCTGGACGTTTGTCTTTTTTGCTCCGTAGGGCGCTGAAAGCGAAAACAGGTGCGTTTGAGGATGGAGTCTGCAGGAAAGCAGAGAGGGCCAAATTGTGTGGTGCATTTGAAGAGGTTCCAGGAGGCAGTGAGGACCAGCATCACTTTTCCCCACTGGCACCTTTGCTGTGGCAGCAAAAGCTGGACGTTTGTCTTTTTTGCTCCGGAGAATGCCGAAAGTGAAAACAAGTGCTTTTGAGGATGGAGTCCGTAGGAAAGCAGAGAGGGCCAAATTGTGTGGTGCATTTGAAGAGGTTCCAGGAGGCAGTGAGGACCAGCATCACTTTTCCCCGCTGGCACCTTTGCTGTGGCAGCAAAAGCTGGACGTTTGTCTTTTTTGCTCCGGAGGATGCCGAAAGCGAAAACAGGTGCTTTTGAGGATGGAGTCGGAAGAAAGCAGAGAGGGCCAAATTGTCTGGGGCATTTGAAGAGGTTCCAGGAGGCAGTGAGGACCAGCATCACTTTTCCCCGCTGGCACCTTTGCTGTGGCAGCAAAAGCTGGACGTTTGTCTTTTTTTGCTCCGGAGGGCGCCGAAAGTGAAAACAAGTGCTTTTGAGGATGGAGTCCGCAGGAAAGCAGAGAGGGCCAAATTGTGTGGTGCATTTGATAGGGTTCCAGGTGGCAGTGAGAACCAGCATTACTTTTCCCCGCTGGCACCTTTGCTGTGGCAGCAAAAGCTGGACGTTTGTCTTTTTTGCTCCGGAGGGCGCCGAAAGTGAAAACAAGTGCTTTTGAGGATGGAGTCCGCAGGAAAGCAGAGAGGGCCAAATAATGTGGGGCATTTGAAGAGGTTCCAGGAGGCAGTGAAGACCAGCATCACTTTTCCCCGCTGGCACCTTTGCTGTGGCAGCAAAAGCTGGACGCTTTGTCTTTTTTGCTCCGGAGCATGCCGAAAGCGAAAACAGGTGCTTTTGAGGATGGAGTCCGCAGGAAAGCAGAGAGGCCAAATTGTGTGGTGCATTTGAAGAGGTTCCAGGAGGCAGTGAGGACCAGCATCACTTTTCCCGCTGGCACCTTTGCTGTGGCAGCAAAGCTGGACGTTTGTCTTTTTTGCTCCGGAGGGCGCCGAAAGCGAAAACAAGTGCTTTTGAGGATGGAGTCCGCAGGAAAGCAGAGAGGGCCAAATTGTGTGGTGCATTTGAGAGGTTCCAGGAGGCAGTGAGAACCAGCATCACTTTTCCACGCTGGCACCTTTGCTGTGGCAGCAAAAGCTGGACGTTTGTCTTTTTTGCTCCGGAGGGCGCCTAAAGTGAAAACAAGTGCTTTTGAGGATGGAGTCGTAGGAAAACAGAGAGGGCCAAATTGTGTGGTGCATTTGAAGAGGTCCAGGAGGCAGTGAGGACCAGCATCACTTTTCCCCGCTGGCACCTTTGCTGTGGCAGCAAAAGCTGGACGTTTGTCTTTTTTGCTCCGGAGGATGCCGAAAGCGAAAACAGGTGCTTTTGAGGATGGAGTCCGCAGGAAAGCAAGAGGGCCAAATTGTGTGGGGCATTTAAAAGGTTCCAGGAGGCAGTGAGAACCAGCATCACTTTTCCCCGCTGGCACCTTTGCTGTGGCAGCAAAAGCTGGACGTTTGTCTTTTTTGCTCCGGAGGCTGCCGAAAGTGAAAACAGGTGCGTTTGAGGATGGAGTCCGCAGGAAAGCAGAGAGGGCCAAATTGTCTGGGGCATTTGAAGAGGTTCCAGGAGGCAGTGAGGACCAGCATCACTTTTCCCCGCTGGCACCTTTGCTGTGGCAGCAAAAGCTGGACGTTTGTCTTTTTTGCTCCTGAGGTTGCCGATAGCGAAAACAAGTGCTTTTGAGGATGGAGTCCGCTGGAAAGCAGAGAGGGCCAAATTGTGTGGTGCATTTGAAGAGGTTCCAGGAGTCAGTGAGGACCAGCATCACTTTTCCCCGCTGGCACCTTTGCTGTGGCAGCAAAAGCTGGACGTTTGTCTTTTTTGCTCCGGAGGGCGCCGAAAGTGAAACAGGTGCTTTTGAGGAGTGCGGCAGAAAAGCAGAGAGGGCCAAATTGTGTGGTGCATTTGAAGAGGTTCCAGGAGGCAGTGAGGACCAGCATCACTTTTCCCCGCTGGCACCTTTGCTGTGGCAGCAAAACCTGGACGTTTGTCTTTTTTGCTCCGGAGGCTGCCGAAAGCGAAAACAGGTGCTTTTGAGGATGGAGTCCGCAGGAAAGCAGAGAGGGCCAAATTGTCTGGGGCATTTGAAGAGGTTCCAGGAGGCAGTGAGAACCAGCATCACTTTTCCCCGCTGGCACCTTTGCTGTGGCAGCAAAAGCTGGACGTTTGTCTTTTTTGCTCCGGAGGGCGCCGAAAGTGAAAACAAGTGCTTTTGAGGATGGAGTCCGCAGGAAAGCAGAGAGGGCCAAATTGTCTGGGGCATTTGAAGAGGTTCCAGGAGGCAGTGAGGACCAGCATCATTTTCCCCGCTGGCACCTTTGCTGTGGCAGCAAAAGCTGGACGTTTGTCTTTTTTGCTCCGTAGGGCGCTGAAAGCGAAAACAGGTGCGTTTGAGGATGGAGTCTGCAGGAAAGCAGAGAGGGCCAAATTGTGTGGTGCATTTGAAGAGGTTCCAGGAGGCAGTGAGGACCAGCATCACTTTTCCCCACTGGCACTTTGCTGTGGCAGCAAAAGCTGGACGTTTGTCTTTTTTGCTCCGGAGAATGCCGAAAGTGAAAACAAGTGCTTTTGAGGATGGAGTCCGTAGGAAAGCAGAGAGGGCCAAATTGTGTGGTGGCATTTGAAGAGGTTCCAGGAGGCAGTGAGGACCAGCATCACTTTTCCCCGCTGGCACCTTTGATGTGGCAGCAAAAGCTGGACGTTTGTCTTTTTGCTCCGGAGGATGCCGAAAGCGAAAACAGGTGCTTTTGAGGATGGAGTCGGAAGAAAGCAGAGAGGGCCAAATTGTCTGGGGCATTTGAAGAGGTTCCAGGAGGCAGTGAGGACCAGCATCACTTTTCCCCGCTGGCACCTTTGCTGTGGCAGCAAAAGCTGGACGTTTGTCTTTTTTGCTCCGGAGGCGCCGAAAGTGAAAACAAGTGCTTTTGAGGATGGAGTCCGCAGGAAAGCAGAGAGGGCCAAATTGTGTGGTGCATTTGATAGGGTTCCAGGTGGCAGTGAGAACCAGCATTACTTTTCCCCGCTGGCACCTTTGCTGTGGCAGCAAAAGCTGGACGTTTGTCTTTTTTGCTCCGGAGGGGCCGAAAGTGAAAACAAGTGCTTTTGAGGATGGAGTCCGCAGGAAAGCAGAGAGGGCCAAATAATGTGGGGCATTTGAAGAGGTTCCAGGAGGCAGTGAAGACCAGCATCACTTTTCCCCGCTGGCACCTTTGCTGTGGCAGCAAAAGCTGGACGTTTGTCTTTTTTGCTCCGGAGCATGCCGAAAGCGAAAACAGGTGCTTTTGAGGATGGAGTCCGCAGGAAAGCAGAGAGGGCCAAATTGTGTGGTGCATTTGAAGAGGTTCCAGGAGGCAGTGAGGACCAGCATCACTTTTCCCCCGCTGGCACCTTTGCTGTGGCAGCAAAAGCTGGACGTTTGTCTTTTTTGCTCCGGAGGCGCCGAAAGCGAAAACAAGTGCTTTTGAGGATGGAGTCCGCAAGAAAGCAGAGAGGGCCAAATTGTCTGGGGCATTTGAAGAGGTTCCAGGAGGCAGTGAGGACCAGCATCACTTTTCCCCGCTGGCACCTTTGCTGTGGCAGCAAAAGCTGGACGTTTGTCTTTTTTGCTCCGGAGGGCGCCTAAGTGAAAACAAGTGCTTTTGAGGATGGAGTCCGTAGGAAAACAGAGAGGGCCAAATTGTGTGGTGCATTTGAAGAGGTTCCAGGAGGCAGTGAGGACCAGCATCACTTTTCCCCGCTGCACCTTTGCTGTGGCAGCAAAAGCTGGACGTTTGTCTTTTTTGCTCCGGAGGATGCCGAAAGCGAAAACAGGTGCTTTTGAGGATGGAGTCGGAAGAAAGCAGAGAGGGCCAAATTGTCTGGGGCATTTGAAAGAGGTTCCAGGAGGCAGTGAGGACCAGCATCACTTTTCCCCGCTGCACCTTGCTGTGGCAGCAAAGCTGGACGTTTGTCTTTTTTGCTCCGGAGGGCGCCGAAAGTGAAAACAAGTGCTTTTGAGGATGGAGTCCGCAGGAAAGCAGAGAGGGCCAAATTGTGTGGTGCATTTGATAGGGTTCCAGGTGGCAGTGAGAACCAGCATTACTTTTCC